>NW_026057584.1:376645-399159 GCF_023721935.1 Panthera uncia
CAGACCCAGATACCAGACCCTAGACCCAGACCCAGTCCCAGACCCCAGACCCAGACCCCAGACCCCAGACCCAGACCCAGAGCCCAGACCCCAGACCCAGACCCCAGACGCCAGGCCCCAGACCCAGTCCCAGACCCCAGACCCCAGACCCAGACCCAGACCCAGACCCCAGACCCAGACCCCAGACCCCAGATGCCAGGCCCCGGACCCAGTCCCAGACTCCAGACCCAGCCCCAGCCCCAGCCCCTAGCCCCCAGACCCAGACCCCAGACCCAGACCCCAGACCCCAGGCCCGGGACCCAGTCCCAGACCCCAGATCCCAGACCCAGAACTCAGACATCAGACCCAGACCCAGATCCCAGACCCAGACCCAGATATCAGACCCCAGACCCAGACCACAGCCCCCAGACCCCAGACCCATACCCAAGACCCCAGCCCCAGACCCAGACCACCGACCCAGATCCCTGACCCTGACCCCCTCCAAACACCAGACCCGTGAGGAAGCAGACTGACAGGGCCGGAGACCTTGCAGAAACCTCAGCCCCAGCTCCCTGAGATGCCCTCCCTTTCTGTAGGGACCACCTCCGCAGGCTGGAGGAAGGGAGGGGATCAGCAGCCCACCAGTCACACACACAGCGCCAGGCTGGATGATGGCTGCTAGTACTGTGATGTGGGGGGACTGCAGGGACCTCTGCCCCCCGCCGAGGACAGGGGCGGATCGGGGGAAGAGTCTCGCAGGCAAGACTGTGGTCTAAACCGCAGGCTGCCCCGGCCCATCCACCCACTTCTCCTGGGCTGGGGTCTCTACAGAGAGCGCCCCCTCAGAGACCAGATGGGAGCCAACACGGGCATCAGCACAGACGGCCAGGAGGGGGCACAGGACAGAGCAGACAGGCTCCAGGGGAGGGGTCCTGGGCCCCCGGCACCCCAGAATTCGGAATCCCCCTCCCCCTGCCATCTCCCGTTCCTCTTCCACACGAGAGCCCTGTGTCCTCAGTCCTGACACTCCTCTTCTGCGACGTCACAGAGCCCGCACGTCCCCTTTGTCACCTGGGTCACACCCGTGTGTGTGTCTTGGGCCGTGCTCCTTACACATTTACGCTACATCAAATCCATCTTGAATGATGTAAATAAGTAACAAACGTACCTGGGCTTATCTCCAAAAAATATGTGGGCGAGAGGGTCCCCCAGGCTCTTCTGTGATGACCGCTGGAGCCGACACCCCCCCCCATGCGCACCTGCCATCCAGCGCCCGCAGCACCTCCACCCCAGCCCCGTGGGGGCCGCAAGCCCAAACTCCAGCTTCTTCTCCCCTTGTTTGTTCCAGAAATTGTCCTTTGCCCAGTGCTGCCTGCCACCGCGATTGAGACCAGCCCCTTAGACACAGTCGAAGCTCAAAGTCTCCTGTAAGCGTATCACTAAACATCTCTTATTTACTTGAAAGCATTTCTAATGCAAGTCTTCTATTTGATACTTTCTACAGAAAAGTGCCCGACTCACTGGTGCACAGCGTTACGAATTTTCACGAAATGAACAGAGCCCGTGACCAGTGCTCAGGGCGGAACCGGACCCCGGATGCATCCTTGCACCTGCGGACACGGCAGCCAAGCCCTGTCTGACTCCTGACAGGGCACTTCGTTTGCAGTCCTTCCACCAATGTCGTCCTGGCGAGATTCAGCTGGGTGGTTGGTGCCTTCTGTGTATTCTCACGGCTACCGGGTATTCCTTCGCGTGGACACCATGCTCTCTTGTAACTACTGCTGTTGAAGGACACTTGTTTCCAGGTCTGGGCGGTGAAGAGCCTTGAGGTGTTTGTGCCTCTCGGTGAACAGACGCGTGTCCCTGTTGAGCGTACGGCGGGGAGTGGAGCCGCCGAGTCACAGGGTGTGTGCAGGCTTGGAAGGCACCACAGTGCACGTCCCCAGCAGCACGAGAGAGCCCCAGACACTCCACAGCCCCGCCCACACTCGGTGTTGCCAGTATTACTTATCTCAGCATCTTGATGTCAGAAACCAAGAGGGATCTGAGTTTTTACCCTACTTGCAAGCTAGCAACTTAGCCTGCCCCATAGGCATGGGTGTTTATAGAAGACGTAAGACTCCAGAGTCAGAGAGAAAGGATAGTTCACGGCTCACAATAGCAGTGGCCAGAGTATCAGAAATTTCTTGAGCCAGACCGGGCTCGCACAGATAGCAACTGCCACTCACTGGGTCATGTTACAGGACACCAGCCCTGAGTTAGGGGAGCCACGCCCTGTATGAAAGGCAGAAAGCAGTCTTTTCTGTTGCTTCCCGGAGTAGGGGGCTCTCTCAGCATTAAACCAACCTTCCCTTTGCAGCAAGAGAGATGCTGTGTCTATGTCCCAGGGCCCCTCGTGATGAAAACACACCCATAAAGACAGTCCCGAAAAAGGAAGCAGTGTTACCTCTTGTAAGATGTGCAGAAGCTAGGGGGTCCAGGGGTTGGTGCCCACACCCAGTGGGTGTGTGACCATACGCCGAAGCATGTTTTCACGCACGTACTGGGTATTCGGACATCCTCCACTGTAGAGTCCCTGCTGAAGTCTTTGTCCTTGTTTCTAGGTCCTCTCTCTTTTTAAATTAATTTGTGGAAAATTTTAATGTCTATTTTTGAGAGAGGGAAAGTGGGGGAGGGCAGAGACAGAGGGGAGACAGAGGATCCGAAGCAGATTCTGAGCTGTCCGCACAGAGCCCGATGCAGGGCTCAAACTCATGAACCACGGGATCATGACCTGAGCCAAAGTCAGATTCAACTGACTGATTCACCCAGACACCCCATAGAAATTCTTATATGGTCTGTATGCAAATCCTTTGTTCTTACACAAAATGAGACCCTTCTTCCCAACACAACCTGAGGTATTAGAATTGAAAGATAAGTGCTGGTAGTATTGGTAATAGTGATGGCAATAGTGATGGTGATGGTGGTGATGGTGGTGATGGTGGTGGTGATGGTGATGGCGATGATGATGGTGATGGCGATGACGATGATGGTAGTGATGGTAGTGATGGTGGTGGTGGTGATGATGATGGTGGTGGTGATGGTGATGATGATGATGGTAGTGATGGTGGTGATGATGGTGGTGGTGGTGGTGACAGTGATGATGGTGGTGATGATGGTGGTGATGGTGGTGGTGATGGTGATGGTGATGATGATGGTGATGGTGATGACGATGATGGTAGCGATGGTAGTGATGGTGGTGATGGTGATGATGATGGTGGTGGTGGTGGTGATGATGATGGTGGTGACGATGGTGGTAATGGTGGTGATGATGGTGATGATGATGGTGGTAATGGTGGTGATGGCGATGGTGATGATGATGGTGATGATGGTGGTGATGACGGTGATGATGGTGATGATGATGGTGATGATGGTGGTGATGATGGTGGTGATGGTGATGGTGGTGGTGATGGTGATGGTGATGTCAGTGATGATGGTGGTAATGGTGGTCATGATGGTGATGATGGTGATGGTGATGATGGTGGTGATGGTGATGGTGATGATGGTGGTGATGGCGATGGTGATGATGGTGATGATGGTGATGGTGATGATGATGGTGATGATGGTGGTGATGGCGATAGTGATGATGGTGGTGATGATGGTGGTGATGGCAATGGTGATGATGGTGGTGATGATGGTGGTGATGGAAGAATGTAATCAATTAAGTGGACAGCAGCCGGCTACTTTAGATCCTGCTCAAGTTCCAGAGTACATCCATCTTACTCTCTGTGTCAAACTTTTTGGAACAAAGCTTAGATGATTAATATGCTTATAAATTGGAATAAAGATATTAAAATTGATGTGGAATTTTAGAAGGAAGTTCAATTAATTTTCTATAGCAAACCTGAACAAGATTACTGGATGGATTACTTATTACTTTCAGCAGTAGACATTGAGATAATTAATTTGTTTTTATTGCAAATCAGAATTAAATTTATAAGTGAACTGCCTTTTCAGGGAACTAGAGCTCAGTGTAGCTGATCTTGTTTGGGGAAAATGAAACATTGTAGAAAAGAATAACATTATTGAGTGAATTGCTTTCACATTCTGGTTGTGAAGCAAACTCAGCTGGAGTCTGCTTTTGTTTCAAAGGAAGAAAAATCCTGTAGGTCTGAATGTTGCTTCTGATATTTAAAAAGCACTCTTTGTACGAGGTTTCTGTAAATTTAAGTATCTACTAAATCAAAGTAGCATGGATTAGGAATGATTTTTATCTTAAACCTAAATTTGCCATTTCAGATGTCTTCTCTTAATGAAAAGGTATGCATTCCCAGTAAATAGAATCGTTCGCATGTCTTGCATTTTCCCGCTGTGTGATCTGAGCTCTCCCACTCGGTAAGTGACCACGTGTCAGGGTTTGGGCAGAGGAGCGTAAGTTACATCCGCACCCCGGATTCCTTACTGGAATGTGGGCAGATGAGGCTGCGGGCCCGCCATCCTGTTGCGGGATCAGACAGGACATGGCATCTAGCCACGTCCACAAAACCAGCCGGTCCCCACCCTGGCCCTGGGAGGGACTCTGGGAGCCACAGGCAGGGGCAGCGGACGGTGTGGAACCTCTGGGATTCGTACGTTACCTTCTCTGTGAACATACGTGCTGCAGCACTCTGGTTGGGTTATTGGATCGTGGGTAGCGCCTCCCGGGGAACACGTTTGTCTCAGGATCAAACACGGGCTCCACTCCAGCCATGCAATCCATTTTTCTCCCAGGTTTTTATTTTTAAATTTTTTTATCTTTTAGAAAATTTCAAAAAGCAGTACAACACACACCCTGTGTTCACTGGTGGTTAAAATCTTGCCACATTTGCCTAAGTGGGGGCCGGGGGTGCACAGTCTTGTTTGGGGAGCCATTTGGGTATAAGGTGCAGACTTCCCACACGTCGCCCTAAAACCTGCCCCTTCACTCCCATAATCATGCCCCAGGAATTCGCACTTAGGACACTGTCCAAGAAAGAGCAGATACTCAAATTTCCCAAGCCGTCCCACTGCTGTTCCTTAAAGATGTGTTATCTGTCCGACCCGGGACCTGATAAGACCACATTTAGCCCCCATACCTCGTTCGTGCCTGTGGACCAAAGCAGCACAGCATTTTCAGCCTTGTGTGTCTTCACCACGTTTTTGAAGAGCGGGTCAGTTGTTTTCAGGACGCCTCCTTATTAGCATTTTTCTGAGTGTTTCCTCCCATTTAAATTCAGGTTCAGTATTTTTGGCAGAAATATACTGATGCCAGGGATGCCTCCTCGCTGACCCATCAGAAGGAACGCAACGTCAGATTGACGGTGTTGGTGGCATTCAGGTTGCCTGCCCGGCTCAGGAAGTTCCCGCGAGACATCCCCACCTTCCCAGTGGGCTTTCCAAGTGGCCTTTCCAGGATGGCACTCGAAGACCCTGTGAATAAACCACTCCCAAAAATCAGTCACCCAAAGGTTTTAGCGTCCACTTCCTTGACTATCGTATTGGTGGCTATAGAAGCAGAATTCGGGCCCCGTGACCTTCATCCCTGGTGTCACCCTCATGGAAAGGGATGCACAGCCACAGCGAGGTTACTAAGCACTTGACCTTGAGCCTGGGGGTCAGCCCAGACACGGAGGCGGCCCAGTGTGGTCCCACAAACCCCAAAAGCAAGCAGGTGGAAGGCAGGGAGTTTCCCAGCACAAGAAAGCCACGACGTGCCCAGGCTGGCTCTTCGGACGGACGAGACCAGGAGCCGTGGCAGGCCGGTGGCTCTGGAACCTGAGCTGATGCCCCGCTGACGGCCAGCCGGGAAATGGGGACCTCGGTCCTGAGCTGCACAAAACTGAACTCTGCCAACGGCCTGCATGCTCATGGAAGTTGCCCGTCCCCTGAGCTCCAGGCAAATGCCGCTCAACTCAATCCCTCGTTTCAGCCCGAAAGGTCCTTAGCAGAGAAATCACCATCCTCCACGGGCGTCCGACCTGCACAACAATCAGGTGCCACGTTTGTGGGGTCTCATTACACAGCAAGGGGACACTGACGGGAGGCTCTAAGGGTGACGTCTATCATTCCTCTCGCTTCATTGCATACAATTTTCTGTAAAAAATATCCGTCTGTTCACCCCACCCTGTTGGGGCTGTTTTCTCCCGGATTAGTGTGAATTCTCTGACTTGTGAAACGTGTTAATACCTTGCTACGCCCTCCTGCCCCCACTGCCCCACACTCGCCGGCAGGAGGCCTGCGCCGTGTGGTGGTGGCTGGTCTGTCTCCTGACCTTCAGCGCCAGCTCTCCCGGCCACACCTTCCATCCCGTGTGTCTCCCCCCTGGAATCGGGGGCTCGCTCCGAAATCTCCAGGCTCCCCAGCCTTTCTCCCTCCACCTCACACCTTCCTCCTCCAGGACCGAGGTCCCCCACTCGCAAAATGTCACATACGGACTTGTTTGCTTGGGACAGCAGAGCAGAAACATCGCTCCGGAATTCCACACCAGCACCAGCAGGAGCCAGGGGTCTGCTGAGCGAAGCCCCAGAGTTCAGAGTGCACGTGCAGACCATCCTCACAGGGAAGACACCCGTGAGCAGGCGGGCAGGCAGGCGGTGGCAGGTGGGGCAGGCGGTGGCAGACGGGGACAGGCGGGGGCAGGCGGTGGCAGACGGGGACAGTGACAGGCAGGCGCGTCGCCACAGCTGTCCACCAAGGCTGCTTCCGGCCAGAGACTACGTGGACAGTGGTGCCGGATTTAGCCGCTGGGCGGGAAGGAGCAGGCTGGTTCACCCCGCCCCAACAAGATGTCCCCGCAGGTGGCCTCCAGAGTCAGCATCGCTCACCGGCTGTTCCCTGGGTGCAGGGTGAGGCCTCCCCGGGGCCGGGCCCCACCCCCCATCCCCTCTCCATCACCCTCTACGTGACAGGCTTCGTGAGTGCCCACTGGGCTGGGGTGTGTACGCCTCTCAGGCGACCAGAAGGACGGACGTCCCCCCACCCGGTGGTGCCCCGTTTCTTGCTCACCCTGCGTCTCGTGATCCTAACGGTCCCTCCTGGGGAGTGACGCACCATTCGGTCACATACATTCACGCTTAAATGTATTTACGTCCGTGTGTGTTAGCTACGTTAACCCTATTTCACTGCTTTAGTAGGTGTGACTGAGATACAAAAAGCTCCACATAATCAACGAATACAATCTGGGGACTTTGGACGTATGTTCGCACATGTGAGGCCATCCCCCCAATCGGGGTGATAAAATACCCAGCCTCCAAAGTGCCCTGTGTTCCTTGGCTGTGTGTGTGCGTGTGTGTGAGGGGGAGGCGTACACGTGTGTATATGTGTGCATGCCTGTGTGTGTACACGTGTGTGTCCGTTTGTGTGTGTGTGTGCAGGTCTGCGTGTGCAGGTACATACGTGTTCACGTGTGTGTGTGGTAGAAACACTTGATAGATCTACCCTCTCGGCGCATCTTAAGGACATGGCACCGTGTAGACTGCAGGCTCCGTGGCGCACAGCTCACCCGCAGAACACACTCCTCCACGTGGCACCCTTTCCACGGCACCCCCCTCTCCCTCCTATCGGCCGGGGCCGGGACTCCTGACTCCAGGTTGAGGAAGCGTCAGACAGACGTCCTTGCTTCAGTCCTGGCCCGAGAGAAAAGCGTGCCGTGCCCTCGCTGCCACGTCAGCTGGGACGGCCGCACACGGTCCTCGTCGTGTTGAGTGACGGCCACACGTGGTCCGCGTCATGTTGAGAGGCGCCCCTGCTGTCCCGAGCGTGGTGAGTGCTTTTGTCGCGCGTGCCGACGCTGTGCCTCCACTACAGACTTCCACGGAGACCACGGGGCCCCCTCGTCTCTCCTAGAGCCTCGAGCTCGGGGCCGAGACACCTGGCCCGTTGGGTGACCCTCCCGCCCGCAGACACTCGGGCCACGCCTGCAATGTTTGGTCAAGGTCTGGAGCGAGTAACGTCAGGGCGAAAGGCCAGGCATGGGGAGGCGGAGGCATCCACGCCCGTGTGGTTTGGTGGCCGCTGCCGATCCCCTCCACCGGGCGTCCTGGCTCCGGGTCCCACGAGCGCAGGCCAGCACTGCTCTGAGGGCCCAGCGCGCCTCTGGTCTGCAGCCTGATGACAGACAGAGATGATCTTCTCGCGTTTCGACGCTTCTGTGCTCGTCAGTAACCTCTTTCTACTGCTTTATGTCGCAGATACTTTCTCCCACGTCATCGGGTTTTGTCCTGATTGTTTCCATTACAGATTTTATGTGACGCTGGTTTTTCAGTCTTCATGTTTGCATCATGGCTCAGTCAGAGTGAGCAAAGCCTTTCTCTGTGCTCACGGAGTAAAGAAACACCCCACGTTTTCCTCAGTTATTTCCATGGCGTTAGTTTTATGCTAGATCCCTCATTGGTTGAGAATTTACTCTCGTGCGTGTGTGAAACCAACTTAATTTTTTCAAAACCAGCTACCAAGTTGTCAGAGTGCTTCTCCGCAGGGGTTGACGACCCACACCTGCCATATGCAAATCTCAAAGCCAGCCCAGCGTTCTTTCCGGTATAATCTGGTCTCCAGAAATGTTTTAAAGTTTTCCTCAATTTCGTGTTAAATTTACTTCTAAATATTTTAGCTTCTTTGTTGTTATTCCAATGTTCTTATTTTGCTTTATTAAACTAGTCGTTCTTTTTATAACAAGGCTATGAATTTTGGTTTATTTCTCTAGGACATGTACCTGTTATCTATTGCTAAGTAACACACAGCCAACGGTATTAGCGGCTTAAAACACGGATGCCTTTAGTTGCTCAAGATCTGTTGGAATTAGAGGGTGGGGTTTGGCCGACGTGGCTTTTCCTCTCTCCACGTGGTAACATCTGGCTGGCTGGCGTGTCTGTATTTGGATTAGAGCATCCAAAATGGCTTCAATCACAAGTGTGTCCCCTCCACTGGGGTGACAGAGTCCGCTCTCCTTCCTGTCCTCACCTCCCAGCACCTCCGCCCACACGTGGCTTCTGCATCAGCTATGCCGGGTGTCCTCATTGCTGTCTCGGAGCCCGCAAGACCAAAGGCGGTGGCTGCAACGCATCAGGGCCCTGTAGTCGGGAGCTCGCACGACATCCATGCCTGCACACTTGTCAGGGCAAAGCAAGTCGCAGGACAACCCAGACTAAGTGTGGGGCAACTATGGGAGGTCACAAATTTGGGAGGACAGGGGCACACACACACCAATCCACCAGAGGGCAAATGAGACACACAATGGCACACGCGGGTCTCAGAGACACAGCTTCGTTCATTTTGGCAAACATACAAATGTCTTATGTCACAATTAAAATACAGAAATGGCTCAGAACCTGGAGCCTGCTTCAGATTCTGTGTCCCCCTCTCACTCTGCCCCTCCCCTGCTCACACTCTGTCTCTCTCTCTCTCTCTCTCTCTCTCTTTCTCAAAAGTAAACATTAAAATTATTTTTAATTAAAAAATAAAATAAGATACAGAATATGTCTGTCACCTCAGGAAGTCGCCTATTCCCCTTTCCAATCAATCAAATCCAGAGTCTA
This sequence comes from Panthera uncia, assembly GCF_023721935.1. Taxonomy (NCBI): domain Eukaryota; kingdom Metazoa; phylum Chordata; class Mammalia; order Carnivora; family Felidae; genus Panthera; species Panthera uncia. The sequence continues at coordinate 386,155 of NW_026057584.1, forward strand.
CAGATTTATATCCATGCGAGTATATTTGTTGATCTATAGATCTGAAAATACATCTATCTGAGTCATATCTACAGGTATGTTTGAGAAGAGTTAAAGCCTTAACAAAATGGGGTTTTCTAATGTAAGATCGTGGCGTATCTCTCCACTTATTTAAAATTTCTTTGTAATTTTCTTATAGCATGTTATAGTTTTGAGCATAGAGGTCTTACATACTGTTCTTTCAGTTTCTTCCTAAACTCTTTCGCCACCCCTGCACCCATTTTGGACACCCCCTACTGCTGTGGCAGCCACCAATCTCTTCTCCGTGCCTGTGAGTGTGGGTTTACATATATGAGTGTGTGTGCGTGTATATTACATATATGTACAGATTTTATGTGTATTAGATTCCACAGATACGAGATCACACATCTTGTCTCTCTCTGACTTATCTCACTTAGCATAATGACCTCAAGATCCGTCCACATTGTCAAAACGGCAAGATCTCCTTCTTTTCATGGCTAAAAAGTATGTCTGTATGTATGTACATAGAGAGAGACACATGGGCTGCCCCCATGTCCGGCTGTTGTGAATAATGCTGCTGTGAACATGGGGGTGCAGATACCCTAAGTTTTTCTTCTATACGTTTTTAATGGTATAGTAAATGGAGGGTTTTGCTTTTAGCTTCATTTTCTGTTACTTATTGCTAGCACACAGATATACATCTGTTTTTTGTACATTGGCCTTGTAGCCTTGGACCATGCCAAACTCGCTTATTGATTCCAGTAGCAGCTTTTTCGATTCCTTCAGATGTGCTACACATAATCGTTTCTGCAAATACAAATTAACAACAGTTCCAGTTACTACTCCTTTCGATCTTAATGCATTTCCTTTTTTCTTTTTTTTCTGCCTTAATACATGGACAAGGATTGCCAGTGAAACATCAGAGAACAGGGGTAAGAACTGGCGTCCTTGCCTGATTCTCGATCTTCAGTGGAAAACACCAAACTTTTCACCAGAGTGGGCTGTACGTGCCGGGTTCTGTAGACACCCTGAATCAGGATGGGCCGGCTTCCTTCTGCTCTAGTTGTCTGAAAGGTTTTACTCACGCTTTCTACTTCTTCTTGAGTCAGTTCTGATAACTTAGGTATTTCAAGCAACTTGTCCATTTCTTGTAGGTTGTCAAATTTATTGGCCAAAGTCTTTGATAATATCCCTTTGTGTCTTTAATGTCTGCTGGTTCTATAGCAATGTGCATTATTCATTTCTGATGTTAACGATCCGTGTCTTTTCCCTTCATTTTTCACTGTCCAGATTAGACATTTATCAGTGTTACTGACTTCTTTAAAGAAACAGCTCTTTCTGTTTGGGTGTTTGTTAGGTTGATTTCCGATTTTATACTCATCACTTTATTTCTTCTACATATTGTTAAATCTTCTTTTCTTTTTCAAGATTGTATTTAGATCATTTATTTTAGATCTTCATTTTTTTACGTGGGACGTAGATAAACATGGCTGGTAGCGGCTCCTGGCTCAGAGCCAGCAAGAAATGGGCCCCTCAGCCCTGCTGCCACAGACAACTGGGTCCCCCCAGCCACCTGAGTGAGCCCTAAGGCAGATTCCTCCCGGAGCCTCTAGAAAGGAACACAGCCTGGTGAAGCTCTTGATTCCAGGCTCATCAGACAATGAGCAGAGAACCCAGCCACGGCGCACCTGGAATTCTCACCCACAAAATTGTGAGCTAATGACCCCGTGTTACGAATCACGAAGCTTGCGTACTTTGTTACACAGCAACAGAAAGTTAATACCTGTGCTTTTGACAAACATACATCAGAATTAACGTCGTACGCCTCTCAGGACATCATATCAAGAGGCACCGACGCTGATCCGAGCCACCACTGTTGATGTCAAGTTTGTTGACTTGGTTGGTGTGGTGTCAGCCAGGTTTCTCCATGGCAGTTACTAACTTCTTTTTTGCATTAATAATTGATTCATGGGGAGATACTTTCACACCATGGAATGATCTCACCCCTCATCAAAATTTTCCTCCCCAAATTTGCATCCATCTTTCCTACGAGGGTTAATATTCTAGACCTGTGATTCTATATTTTTAAATAACATTTCTACTATAATGGAAAGCTTCCCTTTTATCCTTTACTTCCTTACCTATTTATTTACAGTTTTGACTTAGGAATCGTTATTTTATTCACCAGCTCGTAATCTTACTGATAGTCCGGCAAGCAGGCTGTCCTGTAGCCGGTGAGAGCCCTGTTACATGCCCTGCCCTTCTTTGAGCACTTCCTGGTTTTCTGGCACGAGATGTTCGGGCATACCTTGACTTCCCCTGCTCGAGCTCCGACATCAGCCATTTCTCCAAGGAATCTTTATTTCTTTTGGTGAAGAATGGTATTCAGAGACTCAAGTCAACATTCTACACGTGTCCAGTGCTGCTGGGCACAGCGCTTTGCACCGTGTGTGAAATGAAATCACAAGTTTGAACTAACTTCCCTAATCACGATCCAGCCCCAGAAGGCCTCTTTTTGTCTTCCTCCGTTCTGTGTTTGCACCCCTCTCATCATACATGGGACACCACCTCCCAGAACTCTGACACCATTCCTTATGTGCTCAGTACCACACATCTCACACAGTGGTCTCAGGAGTGGGGTATCCAGCTGTCTATGAAAATCAACCCTAATAACAAACCTTCAAGGCTGGCCAACATTCTTCTTAGGCTGAGGGTATATAGTCGAAGAACCAAGTCCTCCTGTTACTGGGGGTTGTCCCTTTTCCCTTCAGTGTGCTTCTGGGATTTCCTTGAGACAAAGTTGGATCCACTTTTTCTAGTGGCGCTGTTTGGTTTTTCTCCCATCCTTGTTAATTTAATTCTTCTCAGTTCAGGTGAGAGCCAGTCACTATATTCACGGGCCACAGAGCGGGGTGGGCATGACATCGGTGTTTAAATGAAAGGTACACGGGAGAAGATTTACCCACGAACCCACAGGTCTCTGCTCACGTGAAGCTGTAATGCTGCTCATTCACAGACACTTGCACACACGTGGACAGGCATTTTACGGGAAGACATCAACAGTTACATCATTTGCTGTGTTGTATCTTCAACTGGACAAAGTTCTACCCGCATCTTTGTCAGAACCCAGAGTAGTTAGTGTTTACGAATCACACTCCTTCCATGCAAAGATTCACCTGCAAATGGCTTCATAACAGAGGTTTTAACCGTTTGCCTGTTTCTACAGATTGCTCTCTGAATCCTCATCGGAATAATACAGGAATGCGTTAAGACGCACATTCAAAACGTCTCAGCCGCCATCACTGTTTGACGGTAGTGGGCATGTTTCCACCACGGGTAATTCAAATACTGTATGTGTGCTGTATCTGCAAGCAAATTTGCAGTGCATTTATGAAAAGGGCAATTACACTTTTAAGTAGTAACTTTCATAGAAAATTACGAATTTGGGGCACCTGGGTGGTTCAGTCGGTTGGGTGGCCGACTACAGCTCGGGTCATGATCTCATGGTCTGTGAGTTCAAGCCCCACGTCGGGCTCTGTGCTGACAGCTCAGAACCTGGAGCCCTCTTCCGATTCTGTGTCTCCGTCTCTCTCTGCCCCTTCCCTGCTTGCTCCCTGTCTCTCTCTGTCTCTGTCTCTGTCTCTCTCTCTCTCTCTCTCTCTTTCTCTCTCACAAGGATAATAATCATTTTTTTAAAAAAAAATTTTAAAGAAAATTACCAATTTATCTTGATGAAACACCTATTTGGGATGAAAACGTTGCATGTTAAGAATTCAAGGAAAGACATAAAATTGCATTTTTTATATCCAATGTAGCTTTCTTTGAGACGTGAATAGCAACTTTCAAAAATAGCTCTTTCTTCTTTTTTATGGGTGACGTGCCATATGAATGGCTATATAGTCGGAGAAAAGTTATGTACTTCAGAGCTTTTGCTAAAAAAAAATTATAATTTGCTCACATTTATGCATTTTGATTCTCTAATGTGAGACCACGGATCACCCCAATATAAACCAGAATCCACGTCTGTGCCCAAAGCAGGTACACCACGTTGATAACTTGAGCCTCATCGCTCACATGTGGTTATACCTCCCATAAGATTAGGAGAGTTTCTGAACCCAAATTAATGACTGGTAAGATCTGTCCCTTAGGATACTCATAAATTCATGCCATGAAGCATATTCATAAACAAATTTTTTTAAGTTTTTATTATTTATTTTTGAGGGTCAGAGTGTGAGAAGGGGAGAGGCAGAGAGAGAGGGAAACAGAATCCAAAGCAGGCCCCAGGCTCTGAGCTGTCAGCACAGAGCCCAACACGGGGCTCGAACTCACCAACCGTGAGATCATGGTTTGAGCCAAAGCCGGACGCTTAACCTACTGAGCCACCTGGGCGCCCCTTTGCCACAATACATATTCAAAACGAAAACAAACCAAAATATTAGCACACAAGTTAAATGCAGAACGTTTTGGCTGAAGAGACAGTTTCATTTTGTAGAGTGAACATAGGATGACCAAGCTGGGATTTTCAAAAGAGCTGAGACTTTGTGGTTTGAAAAGAACCAAAGCTGTCCCCCCTTGGGATGCGAGCCCAGCCAGGAAGCATGGCCAACAACCAAGGCTGCCGGCCAAAGACGGGTATTTTACCCAATCCATCTACGCAACTGCACCGTGGCCGTCAGCAGCCACGTCCTCCGCACATCCAGCCGACAAAAGTGTCAGGGGTTTTTAAATTTTCACTTACTTTTTACTCTTTATTTTTATTTACGCTTCAAGACAGGCTAGTTGATGATTAGCAACCATTCCGGGCCCCAGCCCACATTCCCCTCCAGACCCCACGTCTCCATGCATCAGGCTCCCCAGAGAAGTAACCCGGTGTGCCCACCACTGGTTGCAGGTGTATGTGGACTGTGACCTCCCTTGTAGCCACGGCAGAAATACGATGATTTTCACAGATGTAAATATTGAATAGAGGTCGCTTGCAAATCCTAGATCGACCAGCTGCGTGGGTCCAGGAAGGACACTTAGTTTCACTCTCCTTCGCGTTGAACATCTGGAAAATGACGGTGATGACGGCAGCGGTGATGGTAATGACAGTGGTGACCCTCAGGGAGGCTGCGGGATGGAATCAGCCCACCCTGGAGAAAATTTAGTCCAGTATCGTCAGTGAGAAGCCTCCATAGCGGTTACCTCCTTACCCATCTAGCCATCTAGGCTTCTCAGTATACAAGTCCCCCACCAAATTGTGGCAAATTACTGATACTTCTCAAACGCCGCACTCATTTTCTAGTTTAAACACCATGTGGCTCTGGCATAATGAGTAATTCTCGTTACGAGTGGCAGGTTTGCGGAAGCTCGTTAACCCCAAGGTCGTCTTCCTCGCGTCTTGTTTTGAGGGGCGGCTCGGGGCGGGACGAACATTCACGTGAAATATGTTTTAGTCTTTCTCATATTCTCACTTCATAGTCATTATTCGTCGTTCACTAGCATTTGTTTACCTGCTGCTTGAATTAGAATCGCTGCTTCTGGGCTTTCTACGAACTTGCCATCAGCTGTAAACTGGAAATATGTCTTCACCTGTGTAGGACTCACCACACCGCGCTGCATCCCAGAGGGATAGATCCAGAGACTTTATCACGAGGGCTCTCCCCCTAGGTTTCTGGGGAGAGTCGCAGCAAAGACGTTTAATGCCTCTAAATAACGCACTCTGGGAAACTGAACGCATAGCCACACAAAGCGCTCGGACTGCCTGTTACCGGACTTCCAGTGTCACATGAGCCATTTCGATAAAATACAATTTCAATCGATTTTGAAACCCATGCCTTAAAAATTGTTTCTCACATTAATACCTGGACTTTTTACACTGCAGAAAATTCACACTTCCCAGAAACACTTACTACTAATTTGAAAGTCAAATTACAGTAAATGTATTCAAATTATCTGTAGAACAGCCTATTTAACGATAATAAAATCTAGACCTTGTCTTTCTTAGAGAAATGAAACCACACCGCATTTAAACATGTAAGGTAACAGGAGGTAGAGTCACAGAATATTGACACACAGCCACGTGACAGTGAATTTTAGGGGAGTCTGAAGCAGCGTGCGTGTGGGCTCCTTGTCCCAGACTCGTGAGTCCAGGCATCCTGAGGACTTGTGAATGCCTGCCATACAGAGATGTGGTCACGCGGGCCCAAGAATGGAACCTTGTTCTAGAACACCCTCTAGCAGCCAGGCTCGCCCCTCTGCCTCTGCTCCGCGCCCTCTGAACGTACGTCCTGGGGCTCTCCCTAGGCCATCACAATTGCCACAAGCAAACGTGGACAACCTCAGGAAGGCCCCACCTGCCGGGGGTGGACTGAAACCTCCAGGAGCCCCCACGTGTCTGATTTACCCAAATCTGCCCACTGCCTCCCCGGGGTGGTCTGTCCGGTAACCTCCTCTCCCACCCCACCCTAGCCCACCCTGTCCTGGACCTCTACCCCTCCTCTCGAGCCTTCCTCCACCCAATTTATTTCAAAGCCCTGTGCATTTAAGGGGGGACCACTGTTTTTGTGTCTTCACACAAAAACACAATAACACCCACCACAAACAAATGCAGAAGAAAGTAACCCGACGGAAGACAACGGACACTGTCTGTGGCCAACGAGCATCTGCGGGCACGGTGGGGTCATCATGCTGGCTCCGTGGACAGCCAGGAATCCCACGGCCCCCGGCCACGTCTGCAGGTGAGGGACTCTCCCCACAGACAGTCAGAAAACGCCACAAGCAAACCATCCCTCTCCCACCTGCCCCGTTACATTCCCAGGAGAATAATCACTTTGCTTCAGTCCTGGAGAAATTAGAAAAGAAACACAGGCCGTCACAGGCCCAGCTGAGCATGGAGACTGTGGCCCTGGTGACCCAGGCGGGGACTGGCATGTGACGCCCCCAGAAAATCCCATTTCCATCCACCTGTAACCCGTGGCTCATTAGTCCCCGAGTCTCGGTGCCCTTGCCTGGTTCACAGGGCCATTGTGAGCAACAAAATGGTTTTGTAAGAGTTTTGTACAGCATTTTGTGAAATGCTATATAAAGATGCTCTCAAATGTGGACCAGGACAATCTAACACTCAAGGATCACTTCGATCTCAGATCATTAGCAATTCCATTGATGTAGAAATTAAATGATATTTTAATCAAAAAGTGGGTCTTTTGCAAAATTGCCACAGGGATCATGACGGCTTTGGCCTCAGTTTCTCACCATGGGTCACCTTGTTTCTGCAGATGAGCAGGAGGCTCCAGGCCGCACACGCGGCCACAGGTGGGCACGTTGGAACAGCGTGAGAAGCATCATAAGCCCACGCCCCTAGGACGCCCTCCCGGGCTGCCCGAGCCTCTGGGCATCTCACTCGGATGACAGGGTCGTTTCTGGAGGACACCTTGGCATCTGCTGCTGGGGGACAGGCCGCATGCTGTCTCACTGCGCCGGGGGCAGGTAGACAGAGGCCAGGTCAGAGCCGGCTCCTTGCTGATCTGCCTTTCACCTGAGTTCTGGGAGGCAGACACCCCCAGCCTCGCGTGGAAGGCCTCCTTCCACGCCCCTGCCAACGTCAAACCTCTCGGCACCTGAAGGAAAGGTGCCGCGATTGGAAATCTGCTATTTAGTCTCAGACCTCCCTCAGTGTCCCCAAACCACAGGGACAGGAGAGGGGTTCGGGATGCCTGTGCCCGTAGCGTCTGTCCCTGTCTGGGGTGGCCCACCAGAGCCTCTGTGGGCACAGGGCTTGTTCACAAAGGGGGCGAGGGTCCCAGGCGATGCCCCTGCGGGACACCGAGGGTACGGAAGCGCACACGGGACCACCGGGGCACGAGGGGGTCAGATGTCTTGAAACCACACAGCTAGGTGCACACGCCATGCACCCTCGTTGGGACTGTCAGTGTTTGGGCGGGGGCTGCAGCTGGAGCCGGGGGCGCCTGTGGGGTCATCAGGGTCCCTTCCTCACCCCGGACCCACTTCCTATGCACAGATACCGGCGTGCGGGCACCAGCCGTCCCTGCCTCTCACACAGGCTCGTTTATTTCCCACGACCCTTTCTCTGGCCCGAGAGCCGTGACTTTGCTAAATGTCAAGTTTTAAAGGCTTCCCATTGGTCCGCGTGGGAAGCAAGTGCTGTTTGCGAAGTCACGGATGATTTGATGTCCTTTCCACAAGCAAGTTAACACGCCAGGGAAACGTGGCCCGAAGGACTGTGCCAAAATGGGGGAAATTACTGCGGATGCTGTTGGGCGTCGGCCAGAGAGCGCGGGCGGGCGCTGTGAGGGGGCGTGTGGGCCAGGCTGCAGGTCTCGGGTGGGCAGGGAGCCAGAGCGGGCCCCGCGCCTCCCGGCCCCCCGGGCACGTTGTCTGGGCACAGACGTGAATATGTGAAGCGGGCGTTTGTGTGAGAGGCAGATAAGTGGGTGTTTGTGTTCGAAACCTCAGAGCTTATCCCTTATTCCGGCCACATGGGCCAAATGCTTTCTGCGGTTTTGAAAGTACAGTGTCGTGGGCACAAAGTTAAATTTCGGGGTTAGGTTTCCAGACGGAGCCCCTGCAGAGAGCCCAGCAGTGGTCGGTCTGGGGGCCCCGCTCCCGGGCTCTCCCCCACCGCGCTCTGGACGCCAGTGCTGGGAGGCCTGAAGAGGGTCCCGGGGCCATGCCAGAGTTGCCCAGATAGGGGGGTGGGGAGGCTTTGTTCACGGTGGGGTTCCTGAGGGTCCCCAAAGCGCGGGTCAGCACAGATTCTCCAGGTCCTCTCGGTGTTAGCTGCCCCCGCACATCACAGCATCTACACCACAGGCACCATAGCCAAAGCACCGGCCTGGGTGCCGCCCTGGAACGCTAAAGAGCTTCTAGAACGTCCGCAGGGCAGGCCGGTCCCTGCGTGCGGCCTGCCCTCCAGCCTCAACCTGCAGAGCTGACCCCCCTTCAGGCATCTGTAGGGAGCGGGAGGCCACCCAGAGTAAAGGGGAGGCTGGTGTCGCTGTCAGTGGGGACCCAACGGAGCACCTGCCCGTCACTGTGGGGTCTGCCCGCAGACAGGGCCCCAAGGTGCAGCTGCCCGGGGAAGGGAGCTCCCCGTCCCCAAACCTCACAGCTGAACGGTGCCCCTGGGTCACTGAGGCAGATGCTGGGACCGTCAGGAAGCCCCCTGATGTCCTGCAGAGATCGTGCCCGTGGGACCCCTCCAGTGCCACCAACAGGAGAGGGGCAATATGGTCACTCACTCAAGCAGAGCCGTGAGGTAGGCAGGGACGTCTCACAAAAGTGGTCGAGCCACAACTGAGAACGAGGCACAGGCAGACGAGGAAAAGCTGTGGACGGTCACCGTGGCCTGGGAAGGGGGCGGAGGCAGCCTCGGCGTGCCACAGGTGCTGCTGTGACCTGGGGGCAAGCTTCCCTTCGGTGGGAACAATTCAAGAAGCAGATCGCGGCCACTCAGGCACTGCCCTGGGTGCACGCTTCTCCCCGATGACGAGCTCACCCACAGCCATCTGTGTCTTCTGACCCCCAGCCCACATCGCCGAGCCGCCTCTCCACAGCTCATCTTCTCCAGACACCTGCCCAACGGCCCCAGAGCCTGACGTGCACCCTGCTGGGACACCTCGTCCACTTGGCCACAGTGCTTCCTTCTCTCTCCATGCCAGGAAGATGCCCTCTGACCTCCACCCCTACCCTCTGCATCCCCCACCCCCCTGGTCCTCACCGTGTCTTCCGGCCTTGTCTGCTCAACTCTCGTCAACTTGCCCCCAGCCCATGGTACCTCCACAGTCACCAGGGACAAGGTTCAGCTGTCAGGAATGACCTTGGACCCCAGGGAGTGAGGACTAGCCCTCAGGAATGACCTTGAACACCTGGGAGGGAGGCTCTGAGTGCTTAGGAAGCTTCTAGAAATCAGAACGGCTTCTAGTTCTCATTAAAATCTGTATGATTTTGAGGCGCCTGGGTGGCTCGGTCGGTTGAGCATCCGACGTCGGCTCAGGTCATGGTCTCACATTCCGTGAGTTCAAGCCCCGCGTCAGGCTCTGTGCTGACAGCTCAGAGCCTGGAGCCTGCTTTGGATTCTGTGTCTCCCTCTCTCTCTGCCCCTCCCCTGCTCATGCTCTGTGTCTCTCTCTCTGTCAAAAATAAATAAACATTAAAAAAAATTTTTTTTAATCTGTGTGATTTTTAGTCATAAGGGTTTTTAGTTTTAATTTTCTTTTAAAATTGAAAATTCTTGTATAACTTATATAACTCTAGGTTAATCACAAATCAGAAAAGTCCTCAATTAAACTAGAAAAATGAGAATTTGTAGCAGAAATTTAAATGCAATAAAAGTTCAGGGCGAATTTTATTTGGGTTCCGGATCTGCTTATGGCTGACTGCTGTAAAAGCCACACAGTGGGCGTCTGGGAGCTGTTATGCTCGAATATAAACACTTCCCTGTAAAAGGAGATGGGCATATTTCACTTTCCATTTTGAAAGAGATGAATTCATTTTTAAATGGCAAATGTCTTAAGCCTCAAACACTATGTATTTGAAAAAGTAGAGAAGTACACATCTTTAGAAAACCAAGTATTTGCGAATTTGGGTTATTTCACTTAGGAAGAAAGTGTGCCTTCACCTGGGGAGCACAGGTTTCTGAGATGCAGGTTTAAGAGGCATCTTTCTATCATTTATGACGGGAATGCGCTCTGCCACGCTCATCCACGCGACGCTGAACTCTCACAAGAGAGTAAACTGTGCGCCTCCTTCCCGAGACACAGATCCCGAGGTGCTAAGTGTGCAAGCAGGAGGCTTGGGCTCAAACCGATTCCATTTTGAAACTGCCTGGCCTCCGTCCTCACTGTCATCTTGCCGTCTCACTGCTGCTCGGCGAGCTCAGGCCAGTGGGAGGCTCTCCAGCGCTTACGTGGTCTTGTGGTCATTCTAATCCAGAAGGAGCCTTTGTGTTCTCTTTCTTTAAAGTTACTTTCTGGGTTTTTCTGTCCCAATTTGCCATAGAAACAGCCATCCAAAAGCAGCTATTAGGATTAACATTTAAATACCCTTATGTGCTTTCATTTTAGAAAATAATATGTGGAAATATCACCAGTATCATATTCTGTTTGATGATGTGTTTGCCCTGCAGCTTCAGGAAAGTAAAAGAACCAGGGTCACCAGGCCGGACCCTCAGGGCCTGTGCTGCCCCACCCTGCCCCCGCCTCCGAGGGAGGCCGTCAGAAACCCTGCCACGACGCGCCCCCCGCTCCTGGAGTCCTCGCCAGCTGGGGCTCACCGGTGCTGTTTCCGTGGCCAGAAGTAACACAGAAATCCTGTGGGACGTTTCTGTCCGCATCTTTGTTTATGTGCGTGTCCTCGGGCACCGTGCATTAATGTGGACACTGTGTGTGTTTTGCGGCAATGACACATACTGTGTGTTCCCTTCAGAAAAAGCCGAGATCTTATTATAACTGAAATACTTTCACTACTCTTTTCTTTTAACAGTATAATGCATTTAACGTACTTCCCATATTAGACGATGACGGACAGATAGGCAGGTAGGCGACCCAGAGACACAGAGAAACACAGACACGTAAGTACATAAAATTCTAAGGATGGATTTCAGACTATTTTCTTGCTAGTGATTATCGTAACAAATAACCAGGAATTAATTATCAATACCAATATTATTTAATCTGATGTTCACAACAAAACGTCAAGGAATGTCACTTCCTGACTGGTGGCAGACACAGCAACTTGCCCAGTGACCTCTGGCTACATGGTAAAAGCTGATAATGGGATTTGAACTCTCCTGATCCCAAACAGAGACCCAGGAGAGGAAACTCAGGAGGCACCATGCGTAAACACCTGTGTCCTCACATGAGAGGTCCTTGAGGCCACAGGACTGCTTGGGCTGTGGTCAAACGACGGGGGTACTGTGTCAGGGCCTGGGGGTGAAACCCCGAGGACAGTGGCCGGTCGTGCCCTCTCTGTGGGACTGGGGAGCTACTCTGACGCTCCAGAGAGCATGTGGCCCAGGCTGCTGGCCCCCGGGGGCCCTCCCAGCTCTTCCCCTCCCAGACGTGCGCAGCACACGGGGGCCTTGGAGGAGAGCAGACCCCAGAGTGGCCCGCATGGGCAGTGGACGGTGGCCGTGAAGGCAGGTGTGGAACCCTGGGGTCTGGGTCCCAGGTCAGGGTTCTAGTTCTCTGCCTGAGACACACGTTGGCCCCTGGGTCCTCCCCCGCTGGGACCCTCAACCGCTGGTCCCAGCGCAGCCTGGCTTATAACCATTTTCCATTGCTCCCATGGGCAGTGACAGGTCTGCCCCATCATCGGGACAGAGACCGGTCCCCATCGGACCTACGTATTGCCGGCCGTGGTTCCCAGTCCACCAAACGTGCCAGGGATCCTCCCCCAGCCTCCCTTCACTCGTACCAAGGAGCACCTGGCATTCACTCGGGCTCTTCCCATCTGTTTCCCGGCAGAGGCCCCGCGCTCCCCTGAGCAGTGGACGAGGGGGGCGGGGCCACTGTGGCAGGCCTGGGGTGGCCTCACGACAGCAGGGTGCACCTGTCACATGCCACCTGCCACGTCTGTCCCCTCCCGGCACCGGGATGAGCCCTACAGAGGCAGGGAGCACAGCGTCTCCTCTGCAAACGTCCGAGGCACCAGAGCAAGTCTGTGAGTGGGGCCCCGCCAGGCTCTATGCCTCTGCTCAGTTTTCGACACAAGCTAATTTCCTTCCAGATGCACACGCAGCTAACTCAAGTCCCAAGTCCTACCCCACCCTGGAGCCAGTGCACCACATTCCCCACAATGTTTCCTGAGGGCTGGAAAACTCCAGAAAAGGACAAACACAAGGAGGTGCTGCTGGCCCGGCACCCCAGGCATGCAGACGTCCTCCCTTGACCCTGGTTGGCCCGGGAGCCACCACTTCTACCCCATCCGTGATCCTCCCACCGACCACACCCATGGACCGCCTCCCTCCCCCAATCTCCGTCCTCCCACCGACCACACCCATGGACC
>NW_026057584.1:399169-400760 GCF_023721935.1 Panthera uncia
TCCTCCCACCGACCACACCCATGGACCCCCTCCCTCCCCCAATCCCCATCCTCCCACCGACCACACCCATGAACCCCCTCCCTTCCCCAGTCCCCGTCCTCCCACTGACCACTCCCATGGACCCCCTCCTGAAGTGTGAGATGTGCCTCTGTCCCACAGCCCCCTCCCCGCCCCTGCGGTCCCCCCACAGGCAGGTCCAGGACAAGCTCCAGGGACACTCCATGTGCTTCTGTTCCTGCGGAAAGAGGGACCGGGAAGTCTCTGCCAACACTAACACCACAAGACCAACCGGGAAGGGAAGGATCCTGATGGCCACACTACCCGTGTTACAGGTCATCCCTAGACCACGCGGCCACCTGGGGGTCCCTTCTGACGCCAGTCTCCTTGACCTTGATTCACTAATCAACCTTCTAACTGTGTTAACTCATCCATTTCAGTGTGCTCAGGGAAAAAATTATTGGGGGCGATTTGGTGGCTCCGTCCCTGTGTTTCAGGGGAGAGGGACCGTCTGAGGATCAGTTTGTGTGCTTCGTCCCGGACAAGCATCAGACATTCCAAACCTAAGGAAATGCAGCAGAACTTGGCTCCAGTAAGAACAGGAAGGCTCTGTGTGACCCTCACGTCCCAAGGTCACTGTTCCTACGGAAACCTGGGGCAGTATAACCATTCCGTACCTTGCATTCTTTAATCAAAGCCCCTATTAAAGTGTCAGACACTTAATACTGAAATGCCACTTTGCCTGGAAGGCTGTAAGGGTGGAAAGAAGTTAATTACATTAGAGCCCACAGACTCCTAAAACACAGGCAGCGTGGCTCGTTTTCACATCACTGTCCCTCCAGTAAGTTCGCTGGGCTCTGGGTCGACATAATTGAAAACCATTAAGAAGCCATTATGGTGCTGCCTGCCAGGAAACGGGCAGGAAGGGCCACCACGTCCCCTCCGTGGCCTGTGAGGGGCCCAGCAGAAAGGCCAGAACCATTAGAGGAAACGTGGATGAAGTCTGGCTGTCGGGGACCCCGAAACCCCCAGAGAGGGTTCCCAGAGGCAGGCACGGGATGGACTTGAGGCTGGAGGTCCAGGCGCCTGCCCGTCCACCCGTCCACCATGGCACCACCTCCAGTGACCTCCCGGCTGCTGAGGACCCTGCATCACCACGGGCCTCCGCTCTGTCCTCTGCGCTGCAGTAACAGACATGCTCCATAGCAGAACCCAATCTTCACAGACAGTGTTGAGGACGTTTAGGTGCGTCTGGTGGCATTGTCCACACGCTGTGATCACCTCCAGAGACGAGTAGTTTGTGTCTCTGTGGCACGTTTGTTTTCTGAACCACCAGCCTGCTTGTGGGTCGTTGGCAGAAAAATTGCACTGAATTATTTAAAGCATTCTATCTTTTTTTTTTTTTAAGGGAGAAGCCACAGGTTTATTTTATTTTATATTATTTTATTTTATTTTATTTCCAATATATGAAGTTTATTGTCAAATTGGTTTCCATACAACACCCAGTGCTCATCCCAAAAGGTGCCCTCCTCGATACCCATCACCCACCCTCCCCTCCCTCCCACCCCCCATCAACCCTCAGTTTGTTCTCAGT
>NW_026057584.1:401160-410219 GCF_023721935.1 Panthera uncia
TTAAGAGTCTCTTATGCTTTGGCTCTCTTCCACTCTAACCTCTTTTTTTTTTCCTTCCCCTCCCCCATGGGTTTCTGTTAAGTTTCTCAGGATCCACATAAGAGTGAAACCATATGGTATCTGTCTTTCTCTGTATGGCTTATTTCACTTAGCATCACACTCTCCAGTTCCATCCACGTTGCTACAAAGGGCCACATTTCGTTCTTTCTCATTGCCACGTAGTACTCCGTTGTGTATATAAACCACAATTTCTGTATCCATTCATCAGTTGATGGACATTTAGGCTCTTTCCATAATTTGGCTATTGTTGGGAGTGCAAAGCATTCTATCTTTAAAGAACAGGAATTAATTAGCATTCTCTGGTGCTTAACTGAAGATTCACAAATCAATTAGAAGCTTCTGTGCGGTAACTCGGGGACCCCTGCCAGGAAACAACCTTCACACCTGGATGGGTCTTCACTTCCAGAGCCTGCGGCGATCACAGGTGGTTCAGCACGCGCAGAGGACTGGCCTGACCCAGAGGAACAGTCGCCCAGCAGTGTGGGTGTCGGGAGACATGGCCACTGGCGACCCGGCTTCCTTTCTGAAATGAGACTACAGAGAAGGCAGGTCCGACCCTTTCACTCGGGAGAAGCAGTTACAGGGAAGCCGCGGGGGGCACCTCTGACCGTGTGGGTGCCCTCCTGGGATGGCACAGAGAGCCTGCCAGGCTGTCCCTCCTGTAAACCCCCCGCAAAGTGCAGACATCAGCAGCCTGCAGGGCAGCAGAGGGCAGGCGCCGGGACCCGGCCCTTGTCAGCAGAGGGAGGGTCTCCTTGCCGGTTCAGCCCAAGAACACATGGAAGGCAGCCCCACTCAGGGCGACCGAGGTCCCGACAGAACATCCAGGCCCTCTGTCCTGACCCAGGGAGCACAGATTCCTGGAAGTGACCGGGAGCCGGGGCTGAGGCTGTGATGGTTCCAGAAACATGGGCTCCAGGAGCAGAGAATGGCACCAGAGATGGCAAACAGCAGGTAAACCACAAGACTTCTCTACAGGGAAGGGCCTCTCAACAGCACGCACGTGCTCCGAGCAAAACGGTCTAGGGCCCCTCATCAGGTGTATCAGTGTGCATCCAGGACACGTGCAGAGCACGGGCCCGGGTGTGGAGATTCACGTGGTGTCCTTCACATGACGTGTGCAGCAATGTACGAAGTGTGCAATAATTAGAAAGACATGAAATACAAATATGTAAATATCATGCAAATGTTACACGTATCCATTAGCTTTACCAAAACTAAAATCCTCTGCCCATCCGAGTAAAATGGTAAGCCTCCAACTACAAAAAATATCAAAATTTTTTTATTTTCACAAAGGGCTGGCATCCAGAATAAATAACATCAAAAATTCAATAACACATACACTCAAAAAATAATAGTCAAGGGGCGCCTGGGTGGCTCAGTTGGTTAAGCATCTGATCGAGATCAGTGCATCTGATCTCAGGTCTTGAGCTCACAGCTGTGAGATCGTGCCTCGCATTGGGCTCTGCGCTGACAGCGCGGAGCCTGCTTGCGAATCTCTCTCCTCTCTCTCTCTCTCCTTCTCTCTCTCAAAACAAATGAATAAACATTTTTGAAAAAAGAATGTGCATCACAGCTGTAGTCGACAGACAAAAGTAGGAGCCAGTGCAGGAGCCCTGTGGACACCCACTCCACACGCGGGCTCTCAGCACAGGCTGGCACAGGAGCCCAGCACTCGTCCTGCAGGACTCTGTTTACTCTACGATGGGCAAAACCAGCCTTTGGAGGAAACCTGTCAGATCAGCAATTGCCCTGGGGACGGTGGGTGAGGACTGTCTGAGAAGGGACCTGAGGCACTTGTAAGGCTGCAGTCCTGGTGTCTGTCTCCGCGGGGCTTCGGTGATGCAGTTTTCAGGTGTTTACATTTGCCAAACCTAATAAACGTAGATGTAAGATTTATGCATCTCATCAGATGTAAGTTTTGTTGCAGCAGAAGAAACACCGTAAATAGATACTGAACAGGAGAAATACTCTAAGTGAATACCGAACTCTTGGTTTGTTCATGACATGGATGGTGAAATATTTGGGAGAAAGTCCGCCAATGTCTGTGACTTACTTTGTAATGCATGCAAAAAAAAAAAAAAAAAAGATGAATGGATGACCAAAGAACAAAGAACAGACAAATGGAAACAATCTAACAAAACGGAGGCTCTTCATGAGGTGTACAGGTATTCACGGCAAAATGTTTTAGCTTTGCAGTTTGGTTGGAATTTTTCACTAGAGAATGTTGGGGAGATGCGGAAGACCCACGTAACTTTTCAAAACCACACGAGTTGGGACCATGCACCGCACATCCTCCCATCATCCCCAAATCCTCCCAGCCCCTCTCTGGAGAATGGATGCGCCTTTCCTGTCCAACAGTTAGAAAAGACACAAAGACACAGAAGTCACATTAATTCAGTGATACTTTTGAAAGGGTGCGTATGCTGTTGACAACCACATTTTACACTTCAGAGGCGCGTCTGTGTTGACATCACTGTTCAGCCCACAGACAGCATTGCCTGGTGTCCACGTGGATTCCGTGGGCAGCATTATCTAGTTCCCAGACCCCTGTGCTGCCACCTCAGCCCTCTGCCCACGTGTGCTCGGCACAGGTGTGGGAACACTGGGGGCCAGAGGTGGAGCAGGCAAGAAGGAAGCCATGCCTGTGGATTTAAGAGGGAAAGAGAGTGGGAGGGAAGGAGAAAGGAAGAAAAAAAAAGGTCTAGAGGAAGAAACAGGGTATACAAATTGAAAAAAAAAAATTAGATTTTTTTTTTAAGGTTGCTCTTCTGCCTGGAAAGAAAAACAGTTTTGCCTGCGTTTCGTCCTCCAGGTCAAACATTTGCTGAAGAATGAGCACCGCTGGCCACGCAGGGAAGGGGTGGGGGGAGTCTGGGTTTAGCTAAGACTTCCCTTGGGCCCTTAAGCACCGTACTCTCAGGAAAGCCGTGATGTCAGCAACAGCAGCCCATGTGTCTGGGGCACACCAACACTCAAGCATCCTTTCCGTCCCTTGTTTCGGGGACTGTGTGGCGCTGTGGGTCCCTCCCGGCACGGCTGGGCTACCTCCCGAGTGAGTCTGGCGCTTCCCACCCATCCCCTGCACCGCGTTTGGCTCCAACAGACAGAGTTATTTTGTGGCATGTTTGGTTTTGCCGAATTGCTGCCTGTGCAGCCTGCCTCCGAGGCGGGTTCTCTGCAGACTGCCCACCAACCCCCCGCCAGCACGGGTGCACCTCCTCCAGGGAGGTGCCCGCGGACACAGTTCACCCACAGGAGAGGAGGAGACTGCACGTTCATGGGTTCCCCTGCGGTCTGGACCACACGGCTTCCCGGCTTCACACCCAGTGGGGATAAAAACGTTCAGAAGGGTCTGGGGGCTTGGAAGGTGTGAGGAGGGACCTGGGGCTGGGGGCTGGGGTTACAGAGCCTCAGAACCGAGTTAGTAAATGGGCCCTAAGTCCCGGCAGGGTTCCCAGGGTGACCCGACAATGAGAAGCACCGGGAGCTCCTGGGTCCGCGTTCACCCAGGGGGTGCTGGGAGGCCACCTGCTGAGCAATGCTCTGGCCCCCCAGCCAGCGTCCCCAGCGCTGCTGCACGTGGCTGCCGGGCCCCCAGACACGTTGAACATAGTAGGGGGGAGAAAGTCCCAGCGAGTGGAAGTAAAGGGTCACTGAAAACAGCAGACTCCTAGGGCATCAGGTGACCCTGCCGTAGCAGTCACGTCCCCATCCAGGAGCCCTTCAGTCCCAGGCGGACCCGGACGCCATCACCCTAAGCCACCCACGGTGCCTCCAGACAGATTTTCACACACCCCCACCCCCTGGGTGTAAGGTGGGCCCATCCCCTTCCAGCCTGGGAGAAGGGAGGGTCAAGGAGAGACCCAGCCTGCTCCAGAGCAGTCCTCCCACATCTGTCCCAACAGTGCCGGCCCCGCCCACCACGGCCACGCCCACTACGGCCACGCCCACTACGGCCACGCCCACGCCGCCAGCCCCTTCTCTGTCCCGCTTGTCTCAGGGCCCAGAAGACAGAGGGCCGCCAGGTTCCGCGAACTGCAGGCTGTGGAGGCCCCTCTGGGGAGCAAGACAGACTGTGGGCTGTGAACCCGCTTCCGCCAGGCTGTCCCCACTGAGAACGGCCACTCACGTTCCCGCCGGGAAGAGGAGTCGGGAGCACCGGCCGGTGGGAAGCACACCGTCTGCGCCCACTGGGTGCTAGTGTCACCACTGTTCACGAGGCCGGCACTAATCAGCCTGTCGCACGGCTGGTCCCAGAGAGACAAAAGGCGGTAGAAAGAGACCTTCAGACCCCCAAAGGGGTGTTAGCGGACAGAGGCCTCAGGTGGCTGTGATGCGGAAGCCGTAACGCACAGCAAGAGAGGCACCAGAGACGTCAGTGAAAGGAAGACAAGACAGAAATGGTCCCGAAGGTGAGCACGTGGAAACTGCAGCACGGAAAACAGAATCTGAAATCGAAAATGAAACTGGTGGGTTAACGGAGAATTGCACGCGGCAGAAGACAGGATGGTGAACTCAGAGACAGGCCAACAGGGCACACGGTCAAGACTGGAAAAACCAGAAGGAGCAAGTGAGGCTTAGCAGGTCTGATGCGTGTGTAGCTGGAGCCCCGGCAAGAGAGGGCAGAGGAATACGAGGGGACATATTTGGAAAGACAACGCTGTGAATATTTGGAAATTAATAGAAGGCAAGGGCCCACAGACCCAGGGAGGCGGACCGCCCTGGGAGGCACGCGGCCCGCCCCACGGAGAGCAGCCTGCCAGCAGGGGGGGGCTCAGGTGCACCTGTCGGGACCGGGTTCCACAGGTGACGGGGGGGGGGGGGGGGGGGGGGGGGGGGGGACGGAGACCCAAGGAGCCTGGTCAGCCCAGACCTAGCACCTGGCGGTTCACTCCGGGCGACCGCGGCCCGTTCCCCGAAACTTGCATCTGTTGGGCTGTAGGAGGAGTTTCAACAGACTTCAAAGTTTCAATAAATTTAAAATTAGAGCATGTTTCTGACCTCAGCAGAATTAAGTTAGAAATCAATGATTTTTAGATTATTGGAAAACACTCAACTCTCTGGAATTAAACAATCGATCCCCTTTTAAACAATCAGAAGATCAAAGAACAAATCACAGTGGAATGAAGGTGCGCCTTGAAATGAACGGTGAAGAAAACCCGCGTCGGGTGGCAGGACACAGCAATAGGAAATTATACCCGTGACGCGTGTCTTCGAACAGAAGCGAGGCGGAGGGCCCGTGAGCCGCGTCCCGCGAGACGAGCGCGCCCAGCATGCAGCGAGTGGCGGGGAGGGGATGCTCGGTCACTGTGCTGCCCTCCCTGCAGCCCACCCCCGCCTGGGCAGGTGCAGCAGCAGCGAGCCCACCCTGCGGGGCACCTGGCGAGCCCACAGTGCTCCCCCCAACCCCAGGGACCGCCAGAGCTCACAGATGGGGCCCTGCATGGTCAGGGGCCAGGGCCAGAGGACTACCTGTATTTTCCTTTCCTCCGGGGTAGTGACTGTGGTTCCCCTGCCCAGCATCTGCCCGTTCACGGGGAGCAGCACCCTGCTTTTCCTCCAGGAGACCCCGCTCTGGGCTGCGTGGGCCTCACCGCCTTTCTCCGCCAGTAGTCGTGCGACCCAGGCCTATCCAGCTCCCCTGGGCAGGCACGATGATGCCACAAGGACTGCACAGACCCAAATCAGTCCCTGAGTCCCCATCGCAGGCCTTGTGTTTAAACTGTCTGGAAGAGGAGCCCTTTCTCACTGAAGATGAAGCGGGAAAGAAATTATCCTGGGAGCCGGGAGCTGGCAGAAGAAGGAAGCTTGCCGGCAGATGCTTTCATCTCAGGGAAGGCATAGCTGAGAGAGGAGAGAGGCGGCCTAAGCACCTGGATCCTGCCGTTCCTGAACCTGACATGGCACTTTAAGACTGCTTCAGGCAAGTCTCTTCAGTCGTGCTCTCTGTCTCTAGTTGACCTCAGTTGGAATTGGGCTCCTGCTAATTGCAAACACAAGAGTGCCGGGAACATTTGAGTTCAGGGCACAAAACTGAAGGTGAACCGAAGTGAAACACTTGAGAGGAACACAGGGGGCGGAAGGTTTGGTTTCGTGTCGTGTTGTTTTCACATCTTTCCCTTTGTCCGCACGAGTCAGGTGCTCCGAGCATGCGGCGCCTTTCAGGTGGGACGGTCCTCACCACGGCCTTTGGGGCTCCGGCACAAAGCCTGATTTTCACCAGACTCGTTTCTTCCAAGTCCAGAGGACTTGAAGCACTTAACAAACAGCTCAGCTTAGGAAACAGGAGCAGAAAAGAGGAGGCTGGTGCCCCAGGGTTCAAGGACAGAGGGCAAGTGTAGGGGTGCCGGGAGGGGGAGAGTGGTTTCCGCGCCCGCAGCTTCTCGCCCCTCCACCTGCCGCAGGACCCCAGTGACCGCCGGGCTCGGCCCACATGGGCCCCACCGCCCGCTCCGAAGCCCACGCCGTGCCGCCCGCACCCCAGGCCGCCTGCCGGGGGAGGCCAGGGGCTGCTGGGTGGAGGCTCCGGTCACACAGAACATTTCAATGACACCTCCGTCCCTCGTTTCTGCCGGAGCAGCCCTAACCGGCAATGTCCCGCAGGAGGACCGAGGAGCACGGGAGCCCATCCTGGTCGCGCGCAGCGCCTGCCCCATGTAGTGGGCTGCCAGAGCCACGGAGCCGCCTCTCCTGAGATGTGCCAGCAGCGACCCCCTTCCACCTTCCCTGCAGCCCCGCCTCTCCCTTGCGCTCCGGCCCCGCCCGTTGAAATCAGGGACGGGCAGCGTCAGGAAGACCACCCAGCCCCAGCCACGCGGGTGATTCCCTGCACTCCCCCAGATGGCCGCACACCCTCAGCGACTCGGCCAAGGGGTGCCGGGTCCTGACAGCGGGTTCTCAGGACACCGAGCAGGTGTGAGCCCCTGTCCCCTGTCCCCATCGAGGCGGGACAAGACGGCCGTGAAGAAAGACCCAGAACCTTGTCTTGGCTTTGCAACCACAGCTTCATGACAACAACAACAACTCTATTCGCTGCGCGCAGTGGGTTTCAGACAGCAGGCAGGCCGCGCGTGAGGGGGACCCCGTCACTTGTAGGTGAGGTTGAGAAGCACACCAAGAACGCCATGAGCAATTCGGCATCGCACCTGAAGGCCTCACACACACGCACACACACAGAGACACACATGTTCTTAGACATAGACACACGCTCACCCCCACGGGCCCACAGGCAGACACACATGCTCCTCCAGCCCCCCGTGGGCCCCCAGGGCCGGGCTGTCCTGTCCTGCACCCCAGACGCTTGCCGGGTTGCTGGTGAGGCCAGCCTGATGACTGATCCCTGGGAAGGCCGGTGGAGGTGGGACCCTGAGGCCACACGGTCCCCTCACCTCCTCCAGCCCCGTGGGAGGCACCTGGGGGCTGTCCTCACTGCATGTGTCCATCCAGCCCACAGGGCGAATGAAGGCACCAGGCAGGGGCTCTGCAGGACTGCACCCAGGAGGGACCCTCGCCAGCTCCCAGCGGATCCCTCCCACCGAAGCCCAGCCCCCATGGGGCCCCTCGTGCTTCCCTCTGCCCCTCCCTCCGGGGCCCCTGTCGTCACCACAGCAGCAGAGTCTGAGGACAGCCCTTCTGCCCGAGGCTCAGGGCCGTTTACTGACTGTCCCCATGGACATGGCAATAATCCCGAGTACGACCCAACAGCCCTCCTTGCTGCGGAACATTTGGACCAGATGATTAGTCACATTATGTGACTAATAGCATCATCAAGCCCCCGTGATCCCACGGTGCACTAACAATGCGCTCTGTTGCTGGGCTGTAAATAAAAATATAAATAAAGCAGGCTGTTCTCACCGTGAAAACTGCATTGATGTCCCTGCTTTACACCTACTGGAAAACGTACTCCAGACGGTCCAAACATGCATCTTTCTCGGCATCCACGAGCCCCTGGGACCAGGCTTCGCCCCACCACCTGGCAGGACAGCCTTTCTCGGCACGCACTGCCCTGCCGATTCCAGGAGCACACCGTCTGCTGTGCATCTGGAACATTCTTTCTGCCTCTGGCGAACTCGTTGGAGCCGGATCCCCTGATAGGCAGGCGCACAGTGTTACCAAAGGCGGAAATCGGGCTCATCTGTGCTTCTCCACAGCCTCTGCTCCCTGGGGGGCTGAGGGCCGTCTGTGGGCAGCGAAACAGCCGTGTCTGCAGGCCTAACCCATCTCCACCTGCCAAGACAAGGCCAGCTGCAGGGCACAGGGACCAGCACCCACACACCCTGACTGTCCCCATGCCTTCCATCGGCACGGGGACCAGTGTCCACACACCCTGACCATCCCCGGAGCCTTCTGAGGGGTAAAACGGCCCCAAGCCAGTGCTGGCAGCCGTCCCATCCCTGTGGACAGAGGGGGCCCCAGGCCCTCATCTCCCCGACCAGCACCGTGGAGGCAGGGACCGTCCCCCACGCCACCACACAGCCTGTGTGTCCTGACCACAACAGAGGCGTTCCTGCATCTCCCCTGTGCGGCTGTAATTATACACAGAGCCCTCCTTCAGCTGGTCAGCAGCCCCACGCTGCCAGGGACTAGAAGGCATAGTAATAGGGAAACCACGTTCAGACACATGTCATACGCACACCTATTCATTGTGGGTGTGCTTGTGTGTGTGTCTGTGTGCATCTGTGTGTGTGTTCTGTGTTCTTTGTGTGCCTGTTTGTGTATGTGTATGTGTTCTGTCTGTGTGTGCCTGTGTGTCTGTGTGTGCCTGGGGGTGTCTATGTGCATCTGTCTGTGTGTGTGTGTCTGTGTGTTCTTTCTGTGTGCATCTGTGTGTCTATGTGTGTCTGTCTATGTGTGTGTCTGTGTGCATCTTTCTGTGTGTCTGTGCGCTCTGTGTGTGTCTGCGTGTGCCTGTGTGTGTTCTGTGTGCACCTGTGTGCATCTGTGTGTGTCTGTGTGCTTCTGTGTGCCCGTGTGTGTGCCTGTGTATGCGTCTATGT
>NW_026057584.1:410319-417396 GCF_023721935.1 Panthera uncia
CGTCTGTGTGTCTGTGTGTGCTCTGTGTGCGTCTGTGTGCGTCTGTGTGTCTGTGTGTGCTCTGTGTGCATCTGTGTGCATCTGTGTGTGTGTGCTGTGTGCGTCTGTGTCCATCTGTGTGTGCGTCTGTGTGTGTGCTTCTGTGTGTGCGTCTGTGTGTGTGTGCTCTGTGTGTGCCTGCAAACACGCACTCTTGAAGCAGACCATCCCTCGTCCATGTCCCCACCCTCAGACCCGGGCAGCGGCCCCCAGCCTCTCCCTCCCTGAGCCCTGGGCCGCGGGGGAGGGTGGTGGCAGCTGCCGGCCATGACGGAGCCAGGGGCTCAGACGCACCTCAAAAGGGAGCAACGGTGGACTCGGTCAGCAGGAAAGACCCGGGGCGCCCCGCTGACTCACGTGCTGGAGTGTTTGACTCTTGATCTCAGGGTTGTGAGTTCGAGCCCCCCGTGGGTCGGGCTGTCACCCAGCACAGGTGCCCACCAGCTCCACTTCCCACCCCAGCACCGTGTTTCAGGAGAACAGCCCCGGACAGCCCGTGCCTGGGCGGGGGGCGGTCACGTGGGCAGGTTCCCTGACCTCAGCCCAGCACTAAAACGACCAGCCCCTCCCAGGGCAGCGTGTCCTGACCCCCGCGTGACAATGGGAGGGATCACACTCTGCTTCGCTCTGAGGCGGAAAGAGTGTCCGCCTCACAGGCTGAGTGGCGTCGGGGATTCTGAAGGGGAGGGGGCAGGCGCCAGGGGCTGGCAGAGTGCAGGAGGCAGGGACACTGACAGCCTCCTGGCCCAGCCTCCGGGGACCCCTGCGCAGGCGCCACCAGCAGAGAGAGCAGTGGAGCCCTCCCCGGGACGGACCCACAGGGAGACCCTGGTGCCCGGGGGTCATCTGTCCTGGGTGTCCCGGCAAGCCCCTGGGACAACCACAGTTCCAACCTGATATTATCAAGTTCCTAATTCTGCAAGCGGACAATAAGGCTCCCAGAGTGAGCGGGGTGAAGGCACCAGGCATCCGACTCCTGTCCCCACGTTTGCTCTCTTGGAATTCATTTATCTCTATTATTTCGACAAAACGGACCTCGTCGCCGTCATAAATCCCAGACTCTGCCGCTGCTGGCACAGTGTATACTGATTGCTGAGACACTGTTCCACTAAAACGCGAAATTGCATGCCCTCCGTTAATATCTGATCAATAGTTTCAGTGAGATTAAACACATTATCTTTAAGTAACCTAAAGGTACATACTGCTTACGACTTGTCACCTACTTCAAATACTTAGCAATAGTGAAAAGACCCACAAGCTGTCTTAAAGTCTGACTTTTGACCCAGATTGAAATGAGTAGAGCTTGAAACCCAGTAGACGAAACACAATAGCGACCCAAGGGCGTGGGTGCTGAGGCTCTTTGTAAGGTGCACTAGAGATTTAATCAAAAGGCTTACATCAAGCCCCTTAAATTTGCCGTGGATCTAATTAAGTTGATCTACTCAGGTGTCTCATGCTAAAAAGTCTGCCAGTTGACAAATCAGCAAATATAATGAAACCAATCTTTCCGGAAACGTCCTGACGAATCCCAGCATAAACACATAAGTATCTGGAAACCAGCCCCGAGCTCACATATTCCATCAGCTTGTAGGACGTCAGCGATGTGGTTTTCACTCATGCTTTAAAAAGTTCCTGGTTCTATTTCAATTTTGCAAATGAGAAAGACAGGTCACAATACTTGCCTAGCAATCCACCTTGGGAAGTTTGCGCTAAGAGCTGACACTGGGCTCTTCCCTTTGGTAGGAAACCCAGGGCAGCAGTCTCTGCTAAGCCCTCGGCAATGGCCTCTCCCTCGATATTCTGTCCCCGGAGTGTGGACGCATGCTGGGCCTCCAGCTCGGGCTCTCGTGGACAGCGGCGGCCCCGCCACACATGTGGCCGGGTAGAGGCTGAGCGGTGGAAGTGCTGGGCTCCGGGTCAGCGCGCGCTCACCTGCCCCGGACCCCTGCGGTGGCTTCCGGAAGCCCGCGCCCACCGGGCCCGCAGGCTCACACCACCCCAGCTCGGCAAACTCTCCGCCTTTTCCAGTTCACCGTTTTGTGGGTTGTAGCGGCATCACACAGAGCTTTCATCCTTATTCCTACTGAGCAATGAAATGAGCCTTTTTTAAATATCCGCTAGTTACCCGGATATTTTCTTTTGTCAAGTGCCTGTACACGTATTTTAACTATTTTGCTCCTGGGCTGTATGTGTCCTATTGACTAGTCTGCAGTTTTTTGTATGTATTGCACAGAGTCCTTTGATACACGCATGTACAGGGAGAGAAAGGGATGTGGACATACAAATACAATATCCTTTCCTGCCGCCCGACCCTCCTTCTCACGTCCTAATTGCGTCTGTTGGTGAACAGACCTTCTTAATTATTAAGTAGCCCTGTTAGCCAACATGTTCCTGTTTATTGCGTCTGTGTTTCCTGCTTGAGACAACTTTGCCTCCCAAAGAAATGAAGACGTTCTCCGTGTTAACTTCTCCAATCCTGAGTGCTTTCGTTCACAAGTACATCTACAACGCACCTAGAATCTGGAATTTTTATATGAAATGTGGAAAGGGTCAAATTTCATTTTTTCCCCCTTTGATCCAAGTGACACAGCACCTTTTTATATTAAAAATGTCCTTGTCCCACAGCAAGGCACCACTTTGTCGTGACTCAGGTAACAATTTCCGTGACACGTCACTGGAAACGTGGCAGGCCCACAAGCTCCCGCTACTCTGGGTTTGTGTAGGCCAGGATCTAGGTGTGGCTCGCCCCAGAGGGGGTGTGTGA
Source organism: Panthera uncia (assembly GCF_023721935.1). Lineage (NCBI taxonomy): Eukaryota > Metazoa > Chordata > Mammalia > Carnivora > Felidae > Panthera > Panthera uncia. Next base: position 413,123 of record NW_026057584.1, read on the forward strand.
CGAGGCTGTGGCCAAGCTGTGTGCCAGGGCCGTGGTCTCACCTGAAGCCTCACCTGGGGGGTGGTCCCTTCAAAGCTCACTATGCAGTTGCTGAAGGCCTCAGTCCCTCACCGCGTGGGACTCCCTCTAGGCTGCTTGAATGGACTCGAGACAGAGCCAGAAGGAACCCAAGACAAAAGCCTCTGGCTATTTGTAAGCTAAGGTCAAAAGTGACATTCCAGCCCCTGCCGTGTTCCATTCATTGTAAGTGGGTCACTGAGCCAGTCCACACTTGGGGAGGAGTCACGAAGACATGTTTTTAATTTTAAATAAGCTTACTAATCCCAAGAAAAGAACCTACAGGGATATTGATCAGAATGGCATTGAATTTATCATTGTTTGTGGGGAAATTGACATTTTTTTTTTAATTTTTTTTTTAACGTTTATTTATTTTTGAGACAGAGAGAGACAGAGCATGAGCAGGGGAGGGTCAGAGAGAGAGGGAGACACAGAATCTGAAACGGGCTCCAGGCTCTGAGCTGTCAGCACAGAGCTTGACGCGGGGCTTGAACTCACGGACCGTGAGATCTTGACCTGAGCCGAAGTCGGCCACTTAACCGACTGAGCCACCCAGGCGCCCCGAAATTGACATTTTAAACACACTTAGTCTCTTACTTAGGCCCTCTTCGATTGTTTTAAATTAACACGCATAATGTTCAGAGTAGAAGACTGGCACATCTTGCTGGGTGTTTTTTGTGCCTGCTCTACAGGCTGCTGTTGTGCGATTATACTGCCTGTGCTCCTTGCTGGTACACACAAGTGCAAGCGACTTTGTGACACCCATCTGTACTTTTATTCACTTCAAGAATTTTTAATGGTTCTTTTTTTTCTGCGCACAATCACATCGTCGGTAAAAAAAAAATAAGTTTTATTTCTTCTTTTTAAATCCTCGTGCGTTTTTTTCTTGCCCACGGGCTGATTCAATAGGCAAGGTGATGGCCTTCCCCAAGTCACCACGCAAGCGAGGCCTGCTTTAGGGTACTAGGTACACTGTCCATCACATGAAGGGAGTTCTCCTCTGTTCCTGGAGTTCGTTACCAGTTTGCACGATCAATGGAGTTTGTATTTTACCAACACTCCTCCCGCATCTGTTGAGATGATGGTTTGCCTCCTTCAGGATACCCTGGAGAGCCGCCGTGATTGGTGTTAACCCTTCCCCACCTTCCTAGAATAAACCACTCTGCGTCATGCTGTGTGAGCCCTTGTATATAATCGATAACTTTTTGTTTAGGATTTTCTCATTTGGTATCAGGAGAGAGAAGAGTCTGTAATTTTCCTCTCTCTAAAAGGTTCTGTCAGGTTTGACCCCCCCACTGTGCCAGCCTCAAAACTGTGTTGGTGGAGAAAACATAACTGAGGGAAAAGCAGAAGCCACTGTCCTAGGAGATCCATGTGCCAGAGTGGGGAAAGTTTGTATTCACTATCTCTTTCTTTCTACTCGTTCTGCTTTTTCTGGCTCTATTTCCTGTTCTTTTCCTAGATTCATGAGACAGAAACTCGGATCGTTGCTTTCAGTTTCTCTATCTGGCATGTTTACGGGAGGTGAACCCTTCCCTTCAAACACTCATCTAGCTGCGTCTCGTGAATGTTCACGTGCCATTTTGTTTAGTTCAAAATATTTTCACTGTGATTTCTTATTTGACCCGCGAACTACTTGAAAGTCTATGGATTAATCTCCTAGCAATTGGAGATCTTCTGGATACCTTATTTTTATAAATTTCCAGTTGAACTACATTGTGGTTAGAGAAGGAACTCGGAATTCTTTAAATCCTTCGAAATTTGATGAGGCTCTGTGACTAAGCAGTGGTTAGTCTGGGTAAACATTCTGGTTTGCACTAGAAAAAAAAGTGCATTCTGCCATTTCTCACCATTTCTTGTTGTTGGAGTGCTCCGCGTGGGTGAAACAGGGCCCGTGCAGGAGCTCCGCTGCTTAGCGTCCGTGCGTACCCATCTCTGGTCTGCAGACACTGGCAGATACGGGGAGAGGCATTAGAGTCTCTCGCTATGATTGTCGGTTTATCTATCTCTGCTGCACTTGTTTCAGGGTTTTGTTTTGTTTTGTTTTGAGTTACGTTATCCAGGGCACACAACACAGAAAAAGATATTCTCCCCCGATGGCTTGACACCTTTTCTCATTATGGAAATTTTCTTTTATCCCCAGAAAATCTTTTTTGCCTTGAAGCCAGCTCTGTCAGATATTCAGGATGTTTTCTTTGCTTCCCTAATATAAAACTCACTAAAATAATAAATGAATAATATTTAGATTATTCAAGGAAACGCCTCGGAGGCAAAAAAAATAAATAAAAATCGAACCAGAATTCATTACTAAGTCTCTATGCTGAAATAGGAACAATGATAAAACTTAATAGGATTATAAAGTAATTTTTAAAAGGCTTTGAGGCCACTTTGTGTCTACTTACGTTTATTTTTCAAGTTCTGTCCATTGGAAGGACTTCGAAGCAAATGGATCCAGTAGCAATAACCATGCCTGGTGCCCGGATCTTGGCTTCGAGTTACCGTGAGTCAATAAAAGGAGCCAGAGCCCCTAGGAGATGAGACCGGGAAAGTGATCACCTAGAGCACCTTATGGTTCCAGAAAGCAAGGACGTGCTTCACAAAGTATGGAGGCGTCAAGAGGGCACAGCAGCCAACCCGACAGAGTCCTTAGTAGCCGAAGCTGGGGCAACTCAGCAAAAATTAAATAACGATTGCACTCGATTACAGACCTAGAGCAAACGCCCCTGAGTTCATACTGATATAAACAAATAATCCAGTCCGTGCTAATATGAACACCTAAAAGGAAGGAAGTGACAGCTCTTGCAGACAGAAGGATTCCAGCTATAAATGTGAAAGGAACTGCAATGTGGAGGGGTCACCTGGAAATGCCACAGTGACAATTACCGCAGGGAAGATCTCCCACACGTGCTAAACTCAAGGGGAAACGGGGATCTGCATCACCCCGAACCAGTTCCTGTAATATACTTACTGTGTAAGCGTGATGGCTACAGCCAGGAACATGGCAGCCGCCACCCTAATCAAACCAATAAGACATGCTGACCTAGGGGGCCCTCACGTGACGCCCCGGGGACACAGTGTCACACCTGTGTCGTTCTCGAGGGGGAAAAACACGGCGCCCACCGAATCAGGAGAAAGCCTCACACAAACCCGATGAAAACATTCTACGAAGTACCTGACCGGCACTCTCCAACGCGTCCAAGTCATGAAGACAAAGACAGACTGGGAGCTGCCCTGGAGGGAGGTGCCGAGGACACAGAACAACCGCCGGGGCAGCGGGGCCCGCACGGCACCCTGACGGAGAAGGAATAAAGCTGGGGCCGAGGTGGCATTATTCCAGCGGTGTTTGTGCCTCGGTTCACACCTGTAAGGCACCGGGGTCCAGGGAGCCGGGGAAAGGCGAGGTAGCAAACCCGGTTCTGTCCTGGCCACCGGGCGGCACGTCTGAAAATACTTCGAAAAAAGAGCAAAGGTGTCGCAAGGGAACAAAACACAGCATTCAGAAAACACCAAATGTTCGCGATAAAAATAATTCGTCAAATAACGGCTCAGGTGATCAGAACTAAGTCGTATATCTCTAAATATCTACAAACTCTGAAGTTCAGAGAACTCGGGAAGGTCCGTTTTGCTATCAGCGGGTTCACCGTGAAAACCATGACGTTAAGGGCGCCGTGAGCAAATCCAGGGCAGTGATCTGGCTTTTCACACAAAAACTGGGATCGGAATTCAAGGACTCTTGATTCTCCTTTCGCCCTCAAATATGCTTCCGAAAAGATACCTTCCAGATACTCCTCAGCCATGCAGCCGGAGTCAGCGACCGAGCGGGGCCCCACCCGCCAGCGCACCTGCCCGCCTCCGGTGCGGGTGGAGGTCAGCGTCTCACGGAAGCGGCGCCTGCCCGGGCCTGCGCCCCCGCCTCCGGCACAGCGCACCCCTCCGCACCCTGAAGCCGGCAGCACCCCCACGTTCCTCCCTTCACGTCTTCCTTGTCAACACCAAGTCCACGCCTGTGGGCCACGTGCGGAAGAGGAATCTCCACCGAGGCTTTGTCCCAATCTGTGCAGCAAAAATAGCCCCGGCAGCGGGCAGGGGGGCGTGACCCCGAGGCGGGTGCACGACTCAGGCCGTGACCACGGTGTGCACGGCACAAGGAAGACAGCTGCCACCCAGCCGCGTGCACACACCACACACGTGCACACACCACACACAGGTACACTCAC
>NW_026057584.1:417406-439096 GCF_023721935.1 Panthera uncia
ATACGCACACCACACACACATGCACACACACACGTACACACACCACAAATATATGCACACGTGCACACACCACACACGTGCACACACCGCACACACACACACATCACACATGTACACACACGTATGCACATCACACATATGCACACACCACACATGTATGCACACATACACACCTACACACACCACACACATACATGTACACACCACGTGCACACACGCGTACACATACATACACCACTCGTGTGCACACACCATACACATACACACATACGCACACCACACACCTTACACATACACGTCTACACACCACCTGCACACACACCACCTGCACACACACACACGCAAACTGCTCTGCACCAGGGAATGAGCTCTCACAGCGTTTCCTTTACCATAGATTTCCTCCTGAAGTCAGTTTTCTCTGCCTTCCGGCTTCCATTTCTAAGCAGTCAGCAGATGTGTCCCAAACAAAAGCCAAATTTACAGATGTCAGGAGTGAGGTCACTGACATGGCATGAGTTTTCCCGCTGGGATCTCGAGGTCGGGTTAGTGAACAGGAAGCAGCCGGGTCGTGGCCCCCGGCGCCCGTGGTGCCCATGGGGGACCGTGACGCAGGAGTCAGGGAGCGGAGGAGGCCAGCCCTCGGCCCTCACAGCCTGTGCCATGCACGCGTGATACCGGGAGCAGGGCGCCCACAGAGCGTCTGATCCCGAATACGCCCCCGGTACCAGCAATCCCGAGGGGCCCCGCCCGCGTGGGTGGGGCCCCGCGAGCGATGCGGCAGGTGGCGCGGGAGGCGAGACGGAACAGCGCCCTCTCCTGGCGGACCAGCTCGTAATCGGGCTCTGAGCGGACCAACATCCCCCGTGTCGCGGGCGGCGCGTTGAAAGCTTAACTGGCCAGCTCATCTTAGAACGAAGTCTTGAGGTGAACGAAAAATGGTGGGGGAAGTAGACTGGTCAGTGACGTCTCCACGGATCGAGAGGTTTATGCCAGGGAGGGGTGAATCTGCTCCTTAGGGTGTGCAAGTCCCCGCGCCTGGGGAGGAGTGGACATAGTTCATGGCACAAACGTTAGGAAGGGTGAATAAGATATTTTATTATTCAGTTTCTCTTAAAAGCAAACATGTTTGCCCCCCAAAATATTTGCCAGATATTCTCCCCAGAGGGGAATGGAAAAAAAGGAATCACGACTTCAACACTGTCATAGCATTTAAAATTGGGGTACCTTTTTTTTTACATCAAATGTTTCTTTCACAGATCAGGAGGCTGGTAATTAAATATGCAATAACAGTTTAAGTGATCCCAAAGGGCCCTTCATCGTTAATTTCAAACCATCTAATCAGGATCGAAGTAAAAATACATATGGCCAATCCGTCACTCAGGAGAACGGGGGAAGGTTGGAATGATGCTTCAGGACACAGGGTGGTGTTTGCGATGGTGGGAGAGCCTTCTCTGTCACACGGTGGGCGCGGGGTAAGGGGCCGGGCGGAGGTAAGGGCAGGAATCCACGCCTGAGTGGAGCACACTGCACACGGCAGGAAAAACACGGTTTCCCCCCCAAACTGGAGCAAGACCCGTGACTGTTGACTATGTGGTCAAACAACAGAAGCTGCGGTGGCCGGGTAAGAATTCTGGCTCCTGAGACGATGTGGCTGGACGTGAGGAATGTGGAGCTCAGAGCGCTCCCCCTGAAGACGAGTCCTTGCAGGTGGCGGTCAGATCGCTAGTGAGCAGGACACAGCCTCCACGGGGGCGTCCCCGGCAGCCGGCCAGCCTCACGCTGCCCCTAGAGTCACGACGAGAATTCAGTTAGCAGAACCGCTGATGCCGCCTTGAACACGGTTTTATTTAATAACCACCGGGGCTCCGTTCTGTGACAGGCATGGCGTTCTGCTTACAGAAACAGCCAGTTGCTTAGTTCAGACCAGCCGTGCCGTTGAGAAGGACGGGAAAAGACACACGAAACACGCGTTTAAAGATGATGACCCTGGTAGTCACGAGGAGACCAAGGTTCAAGAGCGAAAGAAGCAAGCCTAACCCTTGCGGTCTCCGTCCCCCTGGGGACGCCGCCAGTTCTGCGTGAAGGTCAGGAGGGGACGGGCAGTGACGGGAAAGATGCCAGAGACGTTCCGTGCGGTACCGCAGAGAACCAAACCCGGAGAGCGAGCACCGCGTGGCCCGCTCACCAGAGAGACACCCGCTGCAGAAACTGCCCTCCACTGTCCCACAGAGGGGCGTCCGTTAACTGCGGACCCTGTCAGCCACCCTAGCAGCCACGCCTGGCCACGCCAGCCTCGCGCTGTTGAAACCCTCCAGCCTCACCTCGAGGCGGAGGAACACGGATTCCCCAGCCCTCCAAGCTCAGCTGACGGTCCTCAAGCAATCGTGAGGAGGTATCTGTGCAGTACCCTAGGTCAGAATGACGAAATTAAAAGCAGAAGTGAACAAAAACAAGGAAGAAATGAGGACAATTGAACTTAGGAAAGAAATGTATAAAAATTGTGATATCACAGTATAAATTAAGAGCAAGTGTAAAAGTGCCTGAAAGAGAATAGATTGGGTGAAATAGGACAGAGGCACCGAGGGAGGAAAGAGAAACAACCAACGTGGTGAGCTGGGGAACAGGCTTCAGACGGGTAAGACCCACACACGAGTGCCCGGATTCTCTAAAGAAGGAAAACCGAGCTACGCGGCAGAACTCCTGTCTAGAAATCCGAGGAAAGGGTTTTTTGTCTGTTTGTCTGTTTTAGTAAAAGAAGACCCGAAGCAGGGCTCACAGGTGCCTGGAAAACTTGACGGAGAATTGATCCCCTCCGAGACCTCCCCTAACACGACCAGGATCCTCGAAAGAAAGAACAAAAGTCCCCTGAGCCTCCCGCCAGTAACTTAGCAGACACACACACACGGAGCGCGACCACAGGGGACGGGGAGGCAGACCCAGGCGCTCACGGAACCGGCGCTGAGTCCACGGGAGACCGACGGTGAGCTTTCCGCACACATCACTGCACGTCCACACCCGTAAACGTGGATGACACCCGAAGAATAACAAGCAGACGTGTCCCGACAAAGTGGGAGATACGTGGGAACAGAAGGGAGGGACAACACAGTAACGTTGACTTTGGCGCGAGTCAAAGACCCCACAGAAAACTGGAAAGCCGGACGGCTGGCGGTTAATCGTCTCCAGCGGCTGTGAGATTTCGTCCCCGCAGCCGTGGGAGCGTCTGCTGAGAGCCCGCAGGGCCCGGCGCCCTCCCTGCCCCGAGACGCCCTGGTGGGGACCCCTGGACGAAGGCCTGGTGGGGGGCAGTGCCAGTGCGCCCCAAGGCCCGGCTGCTCCTCCTCCCGCCAGCCTGGGCCTCGAGCCCACGATGCCCGGCTATTCCACCTGCGTCTCCTGAGCCGACGCCAACCGGAGCATCATTTCTGAAGTGCGGGGATGGAAGATGGTTCTGGGCAGAAAGAAGGAGGTGGAGCCTCCGTAAGACCACAGAGATGATAAAACACGTGCTTCCCCCCTGGCCTTTCATCGCCTTATCTCTACAAACAGGGCTCAACTCTTGGAGCCGGTGTTCAAGCTGACACTTAAGAGCCCTGACCTGAGCCATCCACGTTTACTGTGCGCGAGGAGGCGCCTGGAGGACCCCGTAAATACCAGGTGGTGGCCGCTGGGCTCCCGGGGCCTCTCCTCGGAGGCTGTGCAAATCCTGCCATTTTACGGCGTGCGGTGTTCAGGCGTCAGGTTCGTTCACGGCATCGTGCGGCCGTCCGCGGCAGCTCTAGAAGCTTCTGGAACTGGTTCCAAGCGGAACCGAACCGTGGGGTCACTCCCACGCCGCCCTGTTTCCCGTCACCTGGGTCCGCCGACTCCACATGCTCCCACGGGTGGAGCCAGGCCACGTGTGGCCTTGGCAGCCGGCTCTGTCCTCCTGGCAAAGCATCCCGGATTCATCCTGGAGGGACCGTGTGCGATGGCGCGTGCTTCTCCGAAGAGGGTGTTGAAGCGTTCCATGGAGTGGACGCTGCGGGGACGCGGACCGGTGTCTGGTGCTCACTGGGAGTGTGACAGAGAAACTTCCTGGTGGATTCCTCCTTCAGCGTCACTGACGCTACTTGTGAGTCTGAAATGTTATCCTCAAACCACCAAACTCAGTGACTTCTTTTGTGGCTTCACGTATCCTCTGTGATCTGGAATCAGACAAATAAAACCGACGTTATTATTTTTTAAATTACCAAGGTCATAGTTGCACGTGTTGAAGCCAGATGCCAAGGAAGCCCTCGGTGCTGCTTGAGAGCATCCCTGGACGGCGCCGGAGTCCGAGGCTGACCCTGCGGTGTGGGCCGTGGCTCCCGCCAGCAGCAAGGAGGTCATGGCTGCCGCGCCGCACCCTGGACCGTGTCCGTTCCCAACACCCGTGAGCCCCATCCCACTGCAGCGCTCCACGATGGTGATGAAGCTGGTTTCCAGCCACACGGAGTGCACGCGGCTTCTGGAGATCTGGCACCTTCTCTGAGCTCCCACAGCCTGAGCCGATCCCGGCCCGTGTGCTTCTGGAGGGGTTTCCAGGGGCACCTCTGGACCCTGGAGTCTCCTCCGGGGGACGCCCTGTGCCCCAGGGGACTGTTCTTTCCATGACTGTATTTTTATCTGTCACTGGTCACCACTCCCTTTCCTAAAGCAAGACACCTTCCTCGTCGCGTTGGGTGCTGCCTCGGTGACGGGGCACCCGTGGTTCGGGCCGCCTCCTTCCCGGCGTGTCAGGGCTCATCTGCTGCCCGCTGGGCCCCAGCACAAGACCTCATCACTCCGCAGCCAAACCGTAAAACTGCTTCCATTTCTGCAGACTTGTCATAGCTGGCCTGTCTTCACAATTCCTTTTGCTACCTTTTTGGTAGTCTGGAGACACTTTCAAGTCAGTTTTTCAAAGTTTGAAAAGAATACCATTCAAACTATGATTGAAACTGTACTGAACGTGCGTGAATCCGGGGGGCCCTCTCCGCAGCCCCGCTGGGAGGCAGCCCCTTTACTTCCTGGAAACGAATGAGATTTCCCGGCATTTCACAGTTTGGTCACTGCTGTGTGTGTGATATTCTCTATAGGTTATCGCTGAGGCACCTGTAAGCTTTTAAACGTGTAAATTTATTTCTAGTTTCGTTGGAACTTTGATTCCACAGTTTTTCAGTGGATTCTCCTGGATTTAAACGTAGGTCCTGGGTGTGTCCCACCCTCACCCCCTCCTCAGCCAAATAAATGGAAAAGGGTGGGTGGGGGCGGGTCAGGTCCTGTCCCGCCCTCCCAAACAGGCCTCCGGTGTGGAGGACAAGGAGCCTCGTGGAGAGCCACGGGCAGGGGCACCTGTGCCTGCAGCAGGTCAGGGCAGGGTCCCTACCGTGAGGACGGGGTCTGCCACGGGTAGCACACCTCTTCGGGGAAATAGCATCATGTTGCCGAAGGAAACTGAAGCACACACACACGCGCGCGCGCGCGTGCGCGCACCTTGTTCATGGGTGGGAAGACTCCAAATGAAGTTCAACTTCATTCAAATCAAAACCCCAGCCATCTCATCTTCTTTATACCAATTGATAAGCTGATTTTAAATTTCAGGTGGAAAACTCAAAGCCCATTTCAGCTTTGAAAATGGGTAAAGCTGGAGGACCCCACCTCCCCGTTTCCACAGCTACTCACAGCTACGGAAATTGGAGAGTGCAGTGCTGGTAGAGAGGCAGAGAGCTGGATGGGTGGGCTTTCGCTCAGCTGGTCTCCAGCAAAGGTGTCACGGCACGGCACTCGATGGGGAATAATGGTGCTGGGCCAGCTGGGTTCTCACGTGGAGAGTGCTAGACCGGAATCCCCACCTCGCCCAGGTACAACCAGTAACTGGAAAGGACCTAAGGACCTAAAAAGAAGGTGAAAAAGAGGAAATACTTATAAATACCAGAGGAGAACAATTTTGCAAAGCTGGGTCTGGCAAACATTTATTAGACAGAACACAAAAATGCTAACAATAAAATGAAAAAGTGTAAAATATACTTTATCAAAATTAAGACCTGTAAGTACAACCTTAGGAAAAAATTCTCAAAAAACGACACACACATTACGACGCACACGTCTGTCCTCTGATGGAGCACATCCATCCGGAATATGCAAGGAGCTTCCCGATTCGAGATTCGAACCGTATACAACTCACTCTGGAAAAGGCAGAACTTGGACAGACGCATTGCCGGAGAAGGCACTCGAATGGACAAAGTGAGCCTGACCAGGCTCAGGATCATTAGTTCACCATGGAAACGAGAAGACACGAAATTATGCCTTTCGTCCCAAACGCATAACTCTGCAATGAGCTCCTACTTGACACGCACGTGAGCGGCCAAGCTCGCGGAGACTAAGGTGTCATCAGGGGTGGGGGCCACAGGGCTCTCCACTGCCAGCACAGAGCACCAGGCTGTGTCTGTCCTCGCAGGTGCTCGGGCCGTGGGCTGAATGTGTTTGTCCCCCCAAAATTCATGTTGGAATCTCATCCCCAGTGGGATGGCATTGGGGGTGGGGTCTTTGGGGAGGGCGGAGCCCCAGTGAACTCCTGCTCCTGCGTGAGGACAGAGCGAGGGGCGGGTCACCTACCACCTGCAAGAGGGCTCTGGCCAGCACCCAGCCTGAGCCTGGACACCAGCCCCCAGCGCCGCGAGAAACACAACAGACTCGGGTATTGGCCCGTGTTAAGTGCCCCACGCGGACGCAGACAGCGGGCGGGCCCGTGCAGGTCTGATGGCCCAGCACCCCGCTCCCGGCACCTACTCGCCTGGGAGCAAGGAGAGCACGTCCAGGAGAGACGTGCGCACACAAGTGTGCACAGCGGCCTTCCCATTGTACACACAGACCCGTGTCCCTCAGCGGGCACGTGGAACAACACGTGTGGTGTTTTGTTCAGTGGGATAGCGGAGGCCACGGCGCAAAAACCGTGCGCCCCCGGGACTCCCCTCGCCACGAATGCAGGCCTGAGGTGGCAGGGGTCAGAGTAGGGGTGGCGGTGGCGGGAGGGGCAGCTCCTGGGGTGGGGGGAGCTGTCTCCTCCTGCTCCCCCTTGACCGTGACTCTTCCAACCTTCCACACGACCAGCCAGCCAAGCTTTTCCCTCGGGCGCCCTCGCTCACCCGGCTGGCTCGGCCTCGTCACCTCCCATCTGAGCAGCTGGGGGCCTCGGACGGGGCTCTCCAGGCACCACAGGCTCGCAGGCTGTGTGCTCCCCGATCCAGACGGAGACTCCCCGGTCGCCTCGCAGAGGTAACTTGCAGGCCCCGCGCGGTGGGCAGACGCAGGTGCACGGGGGAGCTCGCCCACGCGCAGTATTTCAGCGTCTGTGCGGCTGTAAGGCCAACACGGAACCTGCGGAGACGCTGCTCTTTATGGGGCGCTGGCCTTGTTTGATCCCGTACGTGGGCTGGGAGCACTCGCTCCTTTGTCCACCTCAGGGAGCACGGAGATGCACAGGACGCCAGGGAGGAGAGCTGTCCGGCAGGAGAGGGGATGTGCCACGGCCAAGGGTCTCCGTGCTGGAGGGGTGCACCCGCCATGGCCCTTACCTCTTTCTTGCCGGGGGTCTCAGAGACCCAGCAAGTTTTTGGTGATACAAGGTGAATACACAAAACTCGAGTGTGTGTCTCCATGGGGATGGGGACAGTGGGGCGATGGGCCCCTGGAGCGAAGCCACGACGAAAGCCCGTGCCCTGCCCCCCGCCAGCCACCAGCACCAGCCCTAGACTCTGTTCCGGGCAGAGGCCAGCAAACTGCGGTCTTCAGGGTACATCCAGCCGGCAGCCTGGTTTGGGGTGGCCCCTTAGCTAAATGTTTTTACGTTTTAAAAGAGCCATAAAAAGAAAAACAGACCAAAAAAAAAAAAAGAGTATGTAACAGAAACCACATGCGGCCCATGAATTTTAAATACTTATTATCCAGATCTTTGTGAAACACCTGGTTTAGAGCTGCTCCCGCACTTCCTGGGGGAAAGCGAGGCTAAGGGCATGAGCAGAACGCTGGTCCACGCGGCCGCAGCCAGGAGGGGAAGCCGCCTTCCCAGGACCCCTCATCAGCTCCTGCTGCTAACCCCTGCTCTGAGCTCTGAGCCAACGGCATGTCTAGCGTTCCGGGAGCCTCCCCGCAGATTCCGCGGAAACGTAAGCGGGGGATCAAGCAGTTACTGTCTGGGTCCTACCTTCCGAGACGGTGTGATTTCAGACCAGTTCTCCCAAACAGCGACCAGCATGAGTCACTTCACACTATCGAAGGTTACGGAAAATTTAAAGACATCTGCAGACATCGTGGCTCGTTTCACTCTTCAGCCACGAGTCAATGAAAACGTCCTTTCTGTGTTCACCTCAAATCCGCCCACCATTGTGGGTACTAAAACAACGGGGTCTCCATTTCAGCCTGTGACACAGTTAACTCTACAGATAGAAGATAAATAACATCTTGAATGAACATGGGGTGATTTTATGAGTTTCTCTGTTTTAAAAAAAGCTGTCTTGGGGCACCTGGGTGGCTCAGTCGGTTAAGCGTCCGACTTCGGCTCAGGTCATGATCTCCTGGTTCATGAGTTGGAGCCCTGCATCGGGCTCTGTGCTGACAGCTCGGAGCCTGGAGCCTGTTTCGGATTCTGTGTTGCCCTCCCTCTCTGCCCCTCCCCTGCTTGCGCTATGTCTCTCTCTCTCTCTCTCTCTCTCTCTCAGAAAAAAATAAACATTAAAAAAAATTTTAATAAAATAAAAGTCAGCATCGATCAAAAGCAAAGGCCCTTTAAGACAACCCTGTGATGGCAAACATTTCCATAAAGAGTGACGGGGAAGGGCAGGGACCAAATGGGTCATTTGTGTCTGAAGCACGCTTTACTAATTAAGCGCTAACTGACGCACACCCAGCACAGTTCACATTGCTCAACAGACACTGAACAACTTAGGAGAAGCACCACCAGCATCACAAGCATGGCAAGTGGGGCTGGGCACACAGTCATGGTCCAGGGCAGGGTTACGGGCAGGCTGGACAGCCCCGCACTGTGCCAACAATTCGATGTGTTCGGCTTAGGATTCGAACAGGCCTATTGCTTACAGATGGCGAGAAATCCTGCAGGTTTTAATTTGCCATTACTTTCGGCATTCTATTACCCAGGACTCAGTTACGAAAATCTCTGTAGAATATGCTGTGGCCCCATCACGGGGAGGAGGCAGCCCCCCTCGGAGGGCAAGCTCTTCATAGGCTCTGCAAAAAGCTCACTGCTCCGTCCATGCTCCCAAATGCAGGCAGTGGAAGCTTTATTTATTCTTCTCTGTGTCAATTATCTTATACCCCAGCGGTCTTTATGGGCTTTGAGACAAGAGGGATTTCTTCTTCATGCTAACATTTTGCATGAGTTTCTGTTGCTATGAAAGGAAAATTTTATCTGCCAATAGCACGTTCTTACAAGGCTTGAATTGAGGAGGAAATACATAGTTCCCATCTTGCAAAGTCTGAGTATTTGCATAACTAATTCCATTCAGGGGCTTATATAAGAGCAAATAGATTGTGATGCTCCATAAGTAAGGTGTATTCTAAGGCAGTAAGCACTTTAATAACACCATTAGATTAATTTCCATATTTAGAAGGTGAAACTATTGTTTAATTTCAGAGTCTGCACTCTATAAATTGCTGACTTATTTTTTCTCATTATAAATTTTAAAAAGCATTGAAAAAGTGAATGGAGCTTCTTTTCTTAACCACGATGACATAGCGGGATGTGAGTTGATCTCTCACTACGAACAATGATACAACCAGACACAATATATGGAAAAGGTGCCTCCCAGCCCTGACCAACAACAGCACAGATTCTCCTTGTGGGTGACACTGCAGTGAGCCCTGCAGGCTGGCGGACTCCACCTGGAAGCAATGTCAGGATGGCAGGATGGAGACGTGGGGGAACGGGGAGGCATCCTGGGGCAGGTACGGAGACCTGGGGGGATGGGGAGACACCTTGGGGCAGGTGCAGAGACCTGGGGGGATGGGAAAGCACCTTGGGGCAGATGCGGAGACCTAGAGGGACGGGGAGGCATCCTGAGGCAGGTGTGGAGAGCTGGGGGGATGGGGAGGCACCCTCAGGCAGCTGTGGAGATGAAGTGCAGAGGGGTCCATGGGCACAGTTTTGGGGAAGAAAAAGCTACATCGTAAAGTTTCAGAAGAGAAATACCACTGACCTAAGATTCTATATTCACTAAAATATCCATCAAAAAATAGGATGAAATAGTATCTCTTCAGATCAAAAAAATATATGTTAAAACTCAGTAGCGACAGAGTCTCATTACCAAAAAGGGAAAAAAAAGTTGAGATAAAGCAAAAGGAAAAGTAAAGCAGATGGAAATCTGGGTCTACATAAAATCACGAGGAGTCCAGAAATGATAAATCAGTGGTTAGACACAGAATGTGTTGTTCCCATTTTTAACTGTTTACACTGTTTAAAGCAAAAGCAGCAGCAATATGTTGTCAGGTTTTAAATATAAACAGGGAGGAGTTGAGATGGAGCAGGGGCTCCCTAAGCTGTGTCATCCAGCGAACACAGATGGATGGTTATCAGATCACTCTGTACACCCTATGATACATACCATCAAGTGGAGGCCGGAGGACAAAACCTGTGAGTCTACAAGTAGAAAAGCGACCACCTTCTGGACGGTAGCAGGTGTGGAGAGTTGACCTGGGGCAGATACAACTGTGGGTCCGGCCATGGGGAGGGAGCCTCCTTACAGAGGCTCCTGCAGAGCAGGAGTCTAAGCAGCAGAGGGCAAAATCTGAATTTTTAGCACCCTGCTATGGTGGGGGATGTGCCTGGCCTAAAGATGCTCAGGTCGCAAAGTGGGGTGTGGTCCCATGAGTGACAGTGTGGTCTGAGGATCCCCTGGGTCGCAAGAACAGGTGGTGCCAACGTGCTGCACGGTTCCAGGCACAGGAGCGGGATGGCCGCTGAGGGCAGCGAGCAGGGTGCAGGCTGTCTGCTCTGTTTTGTGATAAACTCCAAACCACTGCGGGGTCGTGCCACCACTTTCCTTGCAAGGTCGGAGGGCAACTGCAAAAGTGCGGGGAGACCCTCCCCCCAGAGAAACAGTGCTGATCTGCGCCGCAGGAGTCCCTAAAATTTGGAGTTTTGAAACTCAGTTGCAAGCCTGAGATAAAAAAGCTCAGACACAGGCAGGGTGAATGCAGAGTTCTGATGGAAACTGGGGGACGCAAGAAGGGTGATAGATTACTCTTCTGTGAGAGTTCCCTGAAGAGTAAGGATGCAATCTTTCATCCTGGGCTAGAGAGCAGGGCACAGCCATATTCATTCCACCCATCAGGCGTGAAAGCCTTCAGGGGGCAAGACAGCGCCACATAGTGGAGGACAGGACCGCTTACACCTGCCTGCCCCCCTGCACCCTGGAGGTGCGTCTCCACTGAAACAAGTCAGCCTGAGAATCAGCACAGCAGGCCCCTCCCTCAGAAGACCAGCATAAACCCCTCTCTTGCACCAAGTCTACCAATCATAGTGCTGCAAAGCTTCCGCTCCAGGGGAAATAGGATCTAGCTTCCTGTATATTTCTATTCTTTAATTCTTTATTTCTTATTTTTTCAGTTCTGTTTTATTTTTTATTATTTTTATTTGTTATTTGTTACGTTTTGTTTATTTTTACTTTATTTTTATTTGATTTTTATTTCAGATCTAGGTTCTTTTAACAAGCAGACCAAAACACCCAGGATCTAGTTTGGGGTGTTTTGTTTTGTTTTGTTTTGTTTTGTTTTGTTTTAGGTTTGTGGGGATTTTTTTTTTAATTTTTTGGTGTTTTTGGTTTTTCTCTTTCTTCTTCTTTTCTGGACAAAATGACAAGATGGAGAAACTCACCCCAAAAGAAAGAACAGGAAGAAGAGCTCATGGCCAGAGATTTAATCAATACAGATATAAGTAAGATGCCTGAACTAATATTTAAAATAATTATAAGGATACTAGCTGGGCTTGATAAAAAGCATAGGAGACACTAAAGAATCCCTTTCTGCAGAGATAAAAGAACTAAAAAAAAAAACCTAGTCAGGCCAAAATTAAAAATGCCATCATTGGGGCACCTGGGGGGCTCAGTCAGTTAAGCATCCAACTTCAGATCAGGTCATGATCTCGCAGTTCATGAGTTTGAGCCCTACATCAGGCTCTGTGCTGACAGCTCAGAACCTGGAGCCTACTTTGGATTCTGTGTCTCCTCTTTCTCTCTCTGCCCCTCCCCGCTTGTTCTTTCTCTCTCTCTCTCTCTCTCTGTCTCTCTCTGTCTCTCTCTCTCAAAAATAAATAAAACATTTAAAAAATTTTTTAATCCTGTAACTGAGATGCAAACCTAAATAGAGGCCATAAAAATGAGGATGGATGAAGCAAAGGAGCAAATTACTGATATAGAAGATAAAAATATGGAAAATAATGAAACTGAAAAGAAAACAGAAAGAAAGGTAATGGATCATGAAAGTAGACTTAGGGAACTCAGCAATTTATTAAAATGTAATAATTTTCATATCATAAGAGTCCCAGAAGATGAAGAGAGAGAAAAAGGGTCAGAGGGTTTATGTGAGTAAATTATAGCTGAAAACTTCCCTAATCTGGTGAAGGACTTAGACATCAAAATTCCAGAATCACAGAGAACTTCCATTAAATTCAACAAAAGCCAACTATCACCAAGGCATACCATAACCAAATTTACAAAACACAAATACATGGAAAGAATATTGAAAGCAGCAAGGGAAAAAAGTCATTAATCTACAAGTGAAGACAGATCAGCTTTGCAGCAGACCTGTCCACAGAAACTTGGCAGGCCAGAAAGGAGTGGCAGGATATATTCAACATGCTAAATGGGAAAAATATGCAGCCAAGAATACTCTATCCAGCAAGGCTGTCATTCAAAATAGAAGGAGAGATAGAGTTTCCCAGACAAACAATAACTTAAGGAGGTCATAGCCACTAAACCAGCTCTGCAAGAAATTTTAAGGAGGACTCTGAGTAGAGGGAAAAAAAGACCAAAAGCAACAAATACTAGTAAGGACCAGAGAACATAGTGACACAAACTCTACAGGTAACACCATGGCACTAAATTAATATCTATCAATAATTATTCTAAATGTAAATGAACTAAATGCCTCAATCAAAAGACATAGGTTAGCAGAATGGATTTAAAAAAAAAACAAGATCCATCTATATGTTGCCTACAAAACACTCATTTTACACCTAAAGACACCTACAGATTGAAAGTGAGGGAATAGAGAACCATCTATCATGCTAATGGACGTCAAAAGAAATCCAGAGTAACTATACTTATATCAGACAAACTAAATTTTAAAACAAAGACTATAATAGTTGAAGAAAAGCATTTGTATCATTATCAAAGGGTCTATCCATCAAGAAGATCTAACCATTGTAAATACTTATGCCCCCAACTTTAAACATCCATATATATAAATAAATTAGTAACAAACATAAAGAAATCCACTGATAATAATAGTAGGGGAATTTAACAACCCCACTTACAGCAATGGACAAATCATCTAAGCAGAAAATCAACAAGGAAACAATGACTTTGAATGACACATTGAACCAGATGGACTGAACAGATATATTCAGAACATTTCATCCTAAAGAAGCAGCATACACATTCCTTTCAAGCGCACATAGAACTTTCTCCAAAATAGATCACATACTGGGTCACAAATCAGGCCTCAACAAGTACAAAAAATTGAGATCATACCGTGCATATTTTCAGATCACAACACTATGAAGCTTGAAGTCAACCACAAGCAAAAGTTTGGAAAACCATCAAATACAAGAGGTTAAAAAACATCCTACTAAAGAATGAATGGGTTAACCAGGAAATTAATAAATTAAAAAGTACACAGAAGCAAACGAAAATGAAAACACAGCAGTCCAGAACGTTAGGATGCAGCAAAGTCAGTCCTAAGAGTGAAAAATATTGCAATTCAGGCCTACCTCAAGAAGCAAGAAAGGTCCCAAATATACAAACTTTACACCTAAAGGAGCTAGAAAAGAAAGTCTACCAAACACAAAAATAAATTCAAAATAGATGTAAGACCTAAATGTAAGACAGAAAACCATCAAATCACAGAGGAGAACATAGGCAGCAATCTTTTTGACCTTGGCCAGAGCAACTTCTTACTAGACATGTCTGGGGAAGCAGGGGAAACAAAAGCAAACATGAACTATTGGGACCTTATTAAGGTAAAAAGCTTCTGCACAGCGAAGGAAACAATCAACAAAACTAAAAAGCAACTGACAGAATGGGAGAAAATATTTGCAAACAACATATCAGATAAAGGGTTAGTATCCAAAATATAGAAAGAACTTATCAGATTCAACCCCCCCCCAAAAAAAAAAAAAAAAACAACAGCAACAATAACAACAAAAAATAACCCAGTTAAGAAATGGGCAGAAGACATGAATAGACACTTTTCCAAAGAAGACATCACATCCAGATGGTCAACAGACACATGAAAAGATACTCAATATCACTCATCATCAGGGAAATGCATTTCAAAACCATAATGAGATACCACCTCACACCTGTCAAAATGGCTAAAATTAACAACACAAGAAACAATGGGTGTTGGCGAGGATGAGGAGAAAGGGGAACCTCTTGCACTGTTGGTGGGAATGCAAACTGATGCAGCCACTCTGGAGAACAGTGAGGAGGGTCCTCAAAAAACTAAAATAGAGCTACCCTATGACCCAGCAATTGCTCTATTAGGTATTTACCCAAAGGATACAAAAATACAGATTTGAAGGGGTATAGGCACCCCAATGTTTATAGCAGCATTATCAACAATAACCAAACTATGGGAAAAGCCCAAATGTCCATCAAGTGATGAATGGATAAAGAGGATGTAGTACTTAACCATCAAAAAAATGAAATCTTGCCATTTGCAATGACGTGGATGGAGCTAGAATGTGTTATGCTAAGTGAAATAAGTCAGAGAAAGACAAATACCATATGATTTCTCTCATATGTGAAACTTAAGAAACAAAGCAGATGAATACATGGGAAGGGGGAAAAGAGGAGAGAGGAAAACAAACCACAAGAGACTCTTGATTACAGAGAACAGACTGGGGGCTGATGGAGGAGGAGGGTGGGGGAGGGGATAGATGAGGGAGGGGCATTGAGGAGGGCACTTGTTGGGATGAGCACTGGGTGTCGTATGTAAGGGATGAATCACTGGGTTCCACTCCTGAAACAAATATTGCACTGCTTGTCAACTAACTAAAATTTAAATAAATAAATAAGCATGAGAACAGAGTTGGGAAGAGAAGTAGAATCTACGAGAAAACCATATGATCTTCTCAATAAATGCAGAAAAAGTTTTGGACAAAATCCAACACTAATTTATAGTGTATACTAGATAAATCTGTACACCAGAAAAATAAAGAAGGTTCATCAACCTGATAAAAGATACCTACTCAAAACCTGTAGCTAACATAACACTTCACGGTGAAACATTTTTTACCCTAAAATCGAGAATAAGTCAAGGATACCCATTCCTCCACCTCTACTCAGCATTTCACTTCAGACTCCAACCACTGCAATAAATCAAGAAAAAGAAGTAAAAGATATACACACTGGAAAGAAAGAAGTAAAACTTTATTTGAAAAAGACGCTATTCTCTATTAGAAAATCCTAAAAATGCTTTTAAAAGTGAAGAACAAATGAAGAACACATTTATCAGGTTCACAGGATTCATGAGCAATAGACAAAAGCTAATTTTAGTTCCATGTACTAGCTACAAATAATTGGAAGCTGAAAGTTTTAAAAACACATACTGTGCTGCGGGAAATTTTTAACACCAAGCTTGTACACGGAGAACGGAAACACATTGCTAAGGGAAATTGCGCAACGTGGACGTGAAGGAAAAGAATGTCCGTGGTGCGTGGGGCACGTGAGTCCCAGGGAACAGTGGTGACAGGCGCTGTGGCAGCCCGTCGGGCTGTGTGCTGGGCCCCGCTGCCCCCCTCTGGGTCTCCCAGCAAACGCGCCCAGGGCCACCACGCGCCCGGGGCCACCTCGCGGCCCTTACCGTCGCCCCTGCTGTTCCGACAGCGTTTCGGGCATCGAAACCCATCTTTACAGACTCTGCGTGACAAACAGTTTCAGTCACATTTTCCTTCACGGGAAGGAACAAAATTTGTTTACTTTTTCACAGAGAAATTTAAACATAAGCATTCACCCCTGACCTATTTTCTTTCAGTATCTTTTAAACTCATTTTCACAAAAGTAATGAAAACAGAAAGGCAGCTTCTCTTCAGAGCTGGATGCCCTAGGTCCACGCAGCCCCCAGATCCGCTTCCTGCTCTGCTAGAATAACGGGTGATGCCATACGTTCGGGGTTACGGATGCACAAACATGAGACCGCAGCCACCCCTGGATGCTCACGTCCGAGCCCGGCTAGCTGGGCTGCGCCCCACGGTCGTGGCCACCGGGCCCCCACGGCCTCCAGCCCTCCAGAGGCTCGGGCAGCTCAGTGTGCCCTGTGGGGGCCACCGTGGCCGCCGTGTGGACGGCGCAGCCGAGTCTCCCAGGCGGCCCCCAACTCCCATCACCCATTCTGCTAACAGAGGTCTGTCAGCGAGCCAGGACATGTGACAGCCCCAGGTCCCCTCCGGTGGAGAAGTGCTTCCCCCACAAATATAGCAGTGGAGTGGACGTCCCCACCGGTCAGAAATGCAGCAGGGCCACGGGGGTCAGCAGCGGGGAGGGCCCTCGCTTCCCCTAGGAAGAAAATGCCGTTTCAGCGGCTGTGAATCCCCCACCCCACGGCCTCTGATGTTTGAGGACATTTGGAGACGGGTCAGGTGAATGACGTTCCTTAAGAGAACACGACGGCGCGGGCAGAAACTGGCCGTGCACTTGGTCATTCAGCTGCCTCCCGTCCGGTTCCCGGTGCTGGTGCCCACGGTCAGGGCTGGGCCTGGGTCCACGGGCACACAGAAAGCCTCGGCCCCCTATCCCAGCTGTCTCTGCTCTGGGGACAGAAGGAAAGGAGCCATCCTCGCCCCAGACCCACACGCTCAGCGTCAGCGAGGACGCCAGGTTCTGGGCCTTTTCCTGCTCCTGCTACAGAATGGTGACATCACAGGGACGTCAAACACCACTGCCCGAGGCCTTCTGAGGTGGGGTGTCCTCCTTCTCAAGGGACGGAGTCCCCCCTTCCCTTGGTTGTAAGCCAGAAGGTTCCTTTCTCAGGGGGCACAGCACGCATTAGTCTCCACACGTGTACACACACTCACACGCGTGCACACATATACACCACAGACACACATGCACATGTTCACACACATGTGCACACACTTTCACACGTGTGCACACACATACACCACAGACACACATGCGTGCCTTCACACACATGTGCACATGCACACACGCACATGTTCACATGCATGCACACACATACACCGTAGACACACATGCGTGCGTTCACACACACATACACACGCGTTCACACGTGTGCACACACATATACATACACGTTCACACGCGTGCACACACATACACTGTAGACACATGCTCACGTTCACACACATGTACACATACACACACGTTCACGCGTGTGCACACAGATGCACATACATACACGTTCACATGCGTGCACACATGTACACCATACACACATGCATGCATCCACACATGTGTGCCCACAGACACAGGTGCATGTACACATGTGATTGCATGCGGACACGTCCCCGAGACACACCCAGCACGGTACCTGGAGACCCTGCTGGAGGGTGCCATGTTCCCCGCGAGTGGGAGAGGTGGGTAGGGACGGGGTGACTGGAACCCATCTGGTTATGTTTCAATAAACCGTTGGTGGTTATCGCCATGGCGAACCTGTTTGGCGGCAGTGTCTTGATGGCACCAGGCATGTCCTGACCCCCCAGGTGTCCTGATGGCCCCTCCACCACGGCCCAACCTTCCTCAGGGCCAGCCGCTGCCCACACCCCATGTCCCTCGGCAGCCCCCACCCCTCCCTGCTCCACCCCGCCTCTCTCCCCACCCCCACAGCTGGGGATGGCCCGTGTCCTCCCTTGTCAGGAAGGCTCTTCTCTGTGCTCACGCTACCTCTCCGGGACGATGCCACCGGGTACGGGCTCACCTGGCGCCCCAGGTGGGTCACTGGTGCGAGGTGGGTGTCATCCAGCGAGGCCAGGACTAACATGGGCCCTGTCCCCAGACTGTCCACCCGGCATGCCCCCTGCCTCCCGGGGCCCAGCCTGGTGCCTGCCCACCCCTCCTGTCGGCCAGCGTCTGAGGGTGGCTTTGCAGCTCGAGCCCCAGAGGAGAGTCTGGTTCCAGCCTGGGGGGGCCGGGCGGGGGGCTTGCTCTGGCCAGCGGCAGCACGGAGTGGAAGGTCTGATGTGCAGCTGATCAGACCCGGAGGGCCAGCGAGGGAGGAGCCCCACCCGGGTGAGCAGCCGTGAACACTTGCTGTTTGCACCAGAGTTTGGGGACGGGACCACAGTGACACTGGGCCTCCCGGCTCAGCACGGAAGAGAGGTGGTGATGTTGCGGCTCAAAACTCACAGCTAGAAAAGCCAGGCTCGTCTGGGTCTAGAAAACAGAGAAACAGACATTTGTAAAAAACAGTGCCCGGAGGGGCGCCTGGGTGGCTCAGTCGGTTGAGCGTCCGACTTCGGCTCAGGTCATGATCTCACAGTTCGTGAGTTCGAGCCCCACGTCGGGCTCTGTGCTGACGGCTCGGAGCCTGGAGCCTGTTTCAGATTCTGTATCTCCCTTTCTCTCTGCCCCTCCCCTGCTCATGCTCTGTCTCTCTCTGTCTCAAAAATAAATAAACATTAAAAAAAAAAAAAAAAAACAATGCCCGGAAAGGGGGGGCGGGGCTGAGAAGCAGACCCCTCCCTGCCCGACGGGGACCGGAGTCCGGCTCTGTGTTGGCAACGGAGCCTGCTTGGGGTTCTCTCTCCTTCTCTCCCTCTGCCCCTCCCGCCTTGTGTGCACGTGCTCTCTTTGTCTCTCCCTGTCTCAAAAAATTAAATCAAATAATTTTTTTAAAAAAGGAAATTCTCTTAACCAGAATGCAAGTCAGGTATCAAAGCGACGTCATCTTTCTTTGTTGCTATAAATGTTTTGCATCCGAGAATTCTCGGAGCAAGGGTGGGTCCTGATTTTCACGCAGGCAGAAATGATCCTCCCAGAACTGGACCCCGGCATTGAGAGCAGGGGGGCGCTGGGAGTGCCCCTGCCTTGTGGTGACCACCAAAACATCTCCAGATGTCATCAGGGGGAAGTGCTCACCCCCTCAGTGATTTAGTGAACAGCAAAGGGAAAACCAGACTTTATTTCAACTCAGGTGCCCAGAAACCCAGCTCGTCACTTGGGATAATAAATTGGGTGGAATCCACCCCTCACACCTTGCAGGAAGAACAAAAATCCAAAAGCACCAAGGTTTAAATGTCAAATGGAAAGTTGGGGCGCCTGGGTGGCTCAGTCGGTTGAG
This sequence comes from Panthera uncia, assembly GCF_023721935.1. Classification (NCBI taxonomy): domain Eukaryota; kingdom Metazoa; phylum Chordata; class Mammalia; order Carnivora; family Felidae; genus Panthera; species Panthera uncia. Next base: position 436,940 of record NW_026057584.1, read on the forward strand.
CGTCTGACTTTGGCTTAGGTCATGATCTCACAGCTCATGAGTTCGAGCCCCGTGTCAGGCTCTGTACTGACAGCCCGGAGCCTGAAGCTGCTTCAGATTCTGTGTCTCCCTCTCTCTCTGCCCCTAACCCACTCGCATCCTGTCTCTGTCTCTCTCAAAAATAAACATTAAATAAATTTTAAAAATAATAATAATAAATGTCAAATGGAAAGCATAAACATGCTAGAAGAAAACTCAGGACAAACATCTTCACCCTCGGAAGGAGAACAGCTTCACCAACCGTGACCAACTGTGCAGGCATCACAGAGAAGCTGGGGAGAATCCGACCCCCACAAAAGCTGTGAGGGACGCCAGTGGCAGGCGAGGCCAGATGACGAGCGAGGAAACCATAATAACTGGAAAGATGTCTCCAGCAAAGATCACAGGGGCAGATAATTCGCCGTCCCACCGCTGCCACGTCACACAGAAACCCGGTCCCTGGCTGCCCCCCACTGCGCCATTCTCCAATCTCAAAGGCCAGGGGCCCGAGGTGGGGAAGAGGGACTATCTCCCCCGGGGGTCCTCCGCTCTGCCCGGTCCTGCTAACAGACACATGGCCAGGGCAATGACCCCGTGGGCACGGCCAGGAGGGCCCACGAGGGCCAGGTGCTCGGGGTGTGCGCAGTCCAGGTCCACAGAGGATGCAGCAGGGTGTCTGAGACGGCTGGGGTCCCCACAGGACCCAGGGAAATGGCCAACCCAGGGGCTAAAGCATCTTCTCAGCGGAGAGGCAATGCCAGGCCGACCATGTCGTGCCTGACGTTTCAAGGATTTTTGGCGGGGTCTCATCCGCCAGTCCTCTGCACAGCCAGAACGCGGGCTCCCTGCACCAGTCCCCCCAGGTGCCCCTCGCACGAGTGTGACCCGGTAGGAGGAGACCTCGAGGCCTCAGGTCCCAGCCCCAGCAGAGCCGGAGGCCCCAGAGCCCAGCCCTTTGCAGCCGAGCCCACACTTGCTGGGAGAGCCCTTTGGGTTTTCATTTTGCTCCCTGCTCGGCTCTCCCACTAGGTGTATATTACGAGGTGATCCATCTCATTTATTTGTCAGTTTATGGCAGCTTAAAAAAAAAGTGTCCAGATTGCCGCAGGGCTGGTAATAAGAAATCTTTCCAGCTTCCATAGATTTTTATGTGCCCCTCAGTTTCCTGCAGCAAGTAATAAAAAACAAAAAACTGTATATAAATTTGGAAGTTCAAGACTGCCCATATCTTGTTGTTGTTGTTGTTTTTTAATTATTTTACTTCTTATTTCTGTGTGCTTCATTTTGCCTAGTCTAGATTCCAGCACGTTTCTATTCGTGACTCACAGGGTGAAAAGGCCAGGAGCTTATTCTCAGGATGGAAAAGTGCGCATAAGGCATCTCTCAGCCGCTATTTATCAGAAATAATGGAAGATTTCTTAAAGAGACTGTCTCTACCCATGAAGAGACCCTCTGCTCCTCAAAAAGAGACACCACACTTACCAGCTGGGCTTGGAACCGGAATCCGGCGTAGACCGCGCTCACAGGAGGTTCAGCCCCAGAGCCGGGTGAGTGGGGCCCCAGACTCGTGAGCTGCATGAGGTCAGCCCCACGAGCACTAATTGCCCAGAACTTCTGCAGCGATTAGAAGCACAGTGGTGACAGAGTGGAAGCCACCTCCACCTCCAGGAAAAACCGTCTTCTACCGTGGAAATTGTATTTCCACCTGGTCTGCACATTAATTCTGTGCCTGCACTCCCATTCAGCAAGGGGGATTATGATTTTCCCAAACACTTTTCTGCCATTTGCACATATTTCTATATGGTTGGCCAAACTGCTAAGGTGAGTTCCCCTCTAAGAATCTTCCAGGATCTTCCCATTTGGGAGAATTATCCATAGTAAGCATGTCCAATCAATAGTCCACACTTGATTAACCAGCACTTAACCAAGAAAGTCAGCTACTTATTACCACAAATGAATATTTATGTTTGTTGGACAGAGAGGTGGATGGATGGATGGATTGGTGGATGGATGAGTGGATGAGTGGGTGGATGGGTGGATGGATGGACATGTGGGTAGATGGGTGGATAGATGGGTGGATGGATGAGAAGATGGATGAATGGATGAATGGATACATGAGTGAATGGATAAATAGATGGG
>NW_026057584.1:439106-448713 GCF_023721935.1 Panthera uncia
TTAGAAGGTGTCTTGACCTGTGTCCAAATCCCCTCTATCTTCTGCACCCTGACAGGTTGGACGTCTTTACCCTGAAACCACCCCAGAAACCCCCATCGTCAAAGCTGGACTCTCTCTGTTCACTGCCGTGAGGAGCAGACTGGTCATTAATAGTTTGCACACCCTTGGCCTCCAGCCCTATTAAACTATCCTCCGTACCTGGTAAAAGAAACTGGAGAAACCAGAAGACAGTACGTAAGGAGGCAGATAAACGTTAGTAAGGGACTGGGCTTTGGGGAAAGTTCAAGTTCCCGACAGAGGGTGGAAGACAAAGCGGAACTGGGTGGCAGTTTCCAGGGAATGACCCACGGAGATCTCAGTTGACAAGGTGGACAGACAGGCTGGCCAGATCAGTAGTGGTGGCCCACGTGGAAACACACCTCCGTCCACAACACCTTCCAGGAGGGAGGTGCCTGGAAGAGCAGGGCTGACCCCAGAGAAGGAGGGTCTGAGCAGCCCATCTAAAAAGGCCGGACGAGGGGTCCAGGGCTGTGGGAAGCTGTGTGCCCGTGGGAGGAGAAGAGAACCTGGCTTGCCCACAGCATGACCCACGACTCGGGTGATGGCCCGTCGAGTCCGCTGTCGCCCCCTCTGAGCCCTCCCTCACAGACACGTGGCGCAGTGAACTCCCAATTGCCAAGTCTGGATTTCTTACTTAAACTGGGGAAACTGAGGCAGCTCAACTGCTCTGTGTGTACCTGCACCTTCCTGGCCTTTTGCTGTTTCCTCTGTTCCTCTGTCTCTACGTGGGTCCTGATTTTTGTCAGGTTAGGTGGTAGGGGTGCTGTCTCACTCACGAGAAAGTTTCATACATTTTTTTCCATTTCTTTCATTGAGGTGTAATTCACATAACAAAAGTTAACCATTTCCCAGCGAACAATTCGGTGCGTTCACAGCACTGTGTAGCCTCCACTCCTGTCTCGCTCGAGGACATCCCCACGCAGGGCGACTGCTCAGCCTCAGGACAGCTTCACTCCTCTGGGTCTTCTAGGGTTTGAGGCTTCTAGAACATGCTTCTAGAAGCTTCTAGAACATGCTTGTAGGAGCAATTGTAGTACCACGTAGCCCCACCTGCACAGGGAAAGCTGGTTGTAGCAGAGACCCCGCAGCAAGTGTCTACAGAAAAGACCCTGAACACCCATCATTGTGCAGAGTAGTGTGCAGGCAGAAAGCTGCAGAGTCCCCTAATGGTGCAGTCTACAGTGCAGTAAACTGGGTACGAAACGCAAAAGAAAAGCCCCAAAGCCCCATAGCTGGACCTAGAAGCCCACCGGGCACTGGCAGGAGTCCCTCTGGGAGCCAGAACGGCAGGAGAGGTCTGCTGGGGCACAGACAAGGTCTGAGAGGGGCAGAGCAGGGTGGAGGGACACCCCGACGCCCTTCCTGGGCCTCCCGTACCATCAGGGGTCATCGGGCCATCAATGAGCTCCTGGCCCCTGCTAATCACAGCTGGGGCTACTGGCTTAAGGGGACGCTGCAGACACAGAAGGGGAAGGGTGATGCTGCAAGCAGGGGGAGGAGGGGAGGGGTGATGTTACAAACAGGGGGAAGAGAGGGAGGGGTAATGCTGCAAACAGAGGGCGGAGGGGAGGGGTGGGGGTGATGCTGCAAGCAGGGGGAGGAAGGGAGGGGAGGGAGGGGCACGGAGACTCCCTGCCTTCTGAGCAACTCAGGTTTCCACCTCGGTGCTTCAGCTCAAGGAAACACACATAACACATGAGGCAGATGCTTCCCAGACCGGATCTGCACTGAACCGAAGGTCAAAGGTCAGGAGCAAGGCTGGTGTCTAGGTAAATATCCATGAAAAGGAGTCATGAAGCAAATGAACCTAACAGCGTGTGGCGTTGCCGGTATGACCACCCAACATAATTCCCCGTTAGGAAGTGGGAATCTGGCTTATGTCCCCAGCGGACCGACCTGAAGAGTGAGAACAGACCTTTGGGGCACAGCCTCCTTAAGCTGAGGCTCACTGCGTTAATACAGAGCAGATCGGTTAGATGTTGGGAACTGGGATTCTCAGCGCCGACAAAAGGAGCCACGACGAAGACCAACGAGGCTGAGAAAAGCCTGTGACCTTGATCTGAGTTGGAAACTTCACCGTGAACCCACTACGTGCTCGGGTCACGGGGAAAACAGGTACCCACTCTGCCCACCGGCAAGGCTCAGAACAGCGGCCACCGAGGAGCACGGGCTCCGCGCCCGGACTGTGGCCTCCAAGTTGCCCACTCAGAAGAACCAGAGTCCGTGCAGAAATGACAGAGGTCTGGGGTCTGTGGCCAGAAACCTGCAGGTGACCTTCCTGTCGCCGCAGAAGCAGGCAGCTCAGGGACAGGACAGGAAGCCAGCCCGGCTGGGACACCAGAGGGTGCAGCCCGGGAGCACGCCACATCCACGACTTCGCCGTCAGAGGGAGCGAGGGAAGCACCAGTATCGTGGCAAGTCGGTAAACCCATGGCAAGAAAGGAGCTTTTCCAGGCCTTTGGGATGCCAACCACCTCAAGGAAAGCAACCCACTGAGAAGGAGACGTTTCCCCTCCTAAAAGAGAAACTAGTAAATGGTGGGCTGTAGAGCCCGCTGACTCAGGTCATGATCTCGGGGTTCATGAGTTCGAGCCCCCTGTCAGTCTCTGTGCTGACAGCTCGGAGCCTGGAGCCTGTTTCTGATTCTGTGTCTCCCTCTCTCTGCCCCTCCCCTGCTCGCTCTCTCTCTCTCTCTCCAAAAAATAAATAAACATTTTTTAAAAATTTAAAAAAGAAAGAAAGAAAAGAAACCCGGGTGAATGGACATTCCCGAGACTGATGGAAAGGTCAGTGCTAACTGGAGTTGAGGTTGAAATGCTACCACAGGTGACTGTTCGTTTTCAGGTGTGACCGTGGCGTTGTGGTCTGGTCTGTCAAAGAGCCCTGCCCACAAGCTGTCTTGTTTTTCCGACGCTCACCACTCCCCGCACACACGCCCTGTGCTGCATGGTGGCCGTGGTCCCTGCCCCAGAGATGGCTCGCCCGCCCCTGCCCCTTCAACAGAGGGCTTGACCTTGTGAGCCAGCCTGGCTAGTGAACTTTCCGAGCGGCTGGGCCCGTCTCTCGAGCTCTGTCCTTCCACCCTTGGCAAAGGAGCTGCGGATCTGAGAAGGTAGTGCAGGCCTAGGGCAGGGTCCCGTCGCGCTGACGGCCCAGAGCCACGTCCCGAAGACGCTCACACCTTCCAAGCTGACTCACAAACAGGCAATGAACCTTTCTTGTTTTAATCCCTGAGTGCGGGATGTTTTGTGATGCAGCGTCTTATTTTTCTATGTTTCTGATTATGGTTAGTTTGATAATAATTTTTCTTTCGGGAAATTGTTGAATATTTTATTTATTTTCTCCTGGTTTTTAACTCTTCTTAAAACATTTGTTCTCAGCTTTTACCAGCTTCACAGTTTGAGTGCTTTTTGAAGTTCAAAGAAATACAGAACAATAGACAGAAATCAGCAGTCTCAGAGAAAACCCAGCAAGCACACCGCACGCGCCCTCTGCTCTCAGAGGCAAACGCCGCATCCTCCAGACTTTGGGTCAGAAAAATCTGGAACTGAGACACAGTTCCAGGCTCTGTCATGAGCTTCAAAAGGCAAACTGAAGGAGAGAGATCTCAGAGAACGGTGGCCTCTTTTCTTCTCCTGGAAAGGTTTCACAGAGAAAACACTTTTAAAAGATGAAGACAGGGGCACCTGGATGGCTCAACCGGTTTAGCGTCCAACTTCGGCCCAGGTCATGATCTCACGATTCGTGAGTTTGAACCCCGTGTCGGGCTCTGTGCTGACAGCTCAGAGCCTGGAGCCTGCTTCGGATTCTGTGTCTCCCTCTCTCTCTGCCCCTCCCCTGCTCACTCGCTCTCTTTCCCTCTGTCAAAAAAAAGATTAAGACATTTTCTGGTGGGACCGTCCTGCGTGCTGGGAAGTGGGTGTTCCGGGCGGCCTAGTTGGGTCCCAGACGGACCAAGGACACACCGCCTGCCCATGGCGGCAGATTCCCGCTTTGCCGGTGGCCGACCCAGCTACACCGACAGAGCGCAGGCCTGTCCCCAGAGGAGTCAGAGGCCGCCAGGGGCTGTGCGCGGTAAAATTACCGTAGCAGCTGAAACCCAAACTTCGTGAGGACAAAGAAAGAAGACAGGAAATCAAGACCCCAGCACAGGCCCGGGACTGTCCCCCCGCCCCCGAGTATCCCACGGCGGGTTGCTGTGTCCAGGACGGCGTCACAGGCCGCCAGGGAACCCTCCAGACGAGAAGCACGCGTCGTGAACCTTCACGGGTCTGACACTTTGGGACGTGACCTGCCATGCAGCAAACGTGGGAGGGTGGTGTTGAGATCATGTTCCATCCAGTGGAAAAGCCCAGTGGTTTTTAATGCCCTAAAACATTATAAATCATAAACATTTGTTTTGAATATAAACTGAAATAAAAGATATGCACTTTTTTTTAATGTTTATTTTTGAGAGAGAGAGAACACAAGCCGGGAAGGGGCAGAGAGAAGGAGACACAGAACCCGAGGCAGGCTCCAGGCTCTGAGCTGTCAGCACAGAGCCCGACGCGGGGCTCGAACCCACGAACCGTGAGATCGTGACCTGAGCCGAAGTCGGACACTCAACCGCCTGAGCCACCCAGGCACCCCAATATGCACCTTTTTTTAAATAAGCCCCTTTCTGCCTTGAGCCTTATTTCAAAACATGTCAGCAGATGTGGGTGGGGCTGCCTAATTGGGGACTCCCTGGTCCCAGCAAGCAGGAGGGAAGAGAGTGGCCTAAGTGGGGGTGGGGGTGCGGGACCCTCCTGGAGCCACTGGGAGTCGCCCATCTTGGCATCACCCGGCCATGGCTGCGGGCAGGGGACAGGGAGCGTCACGCTGAACACCGCCAAACCAGGGCTGAGGCCGGGCAGCAGGGACAACGCGGGCCCACGAGCCGGCAGACCTCCCCCTGCACCCGCAGGTTGGCTCAGGGGGCATCCACGGTCTGCGGCAGCCACCCCGCATCTCTGTGTGGCGCGCCACAGGGCGGGGCTCAGAAAACGTGTCCTTTACACTAACGTCCCATAGCACACAGGTGTGCGAATGGGCCCCAGACAACCCTGGCGCGCTCTGTCGCTCTAAGCCCCACTGCCCCCTGCAGGTGCGCGTTCTTGGAGTCACGGGCAGTTCCTGCCAGCTCCTCGCATGCCGCTGCCGGGGCTGTCCCTGTTGTGGGGCGTCCCTTCTCCCTGCTGGGCGGCATTCGGTCGTGCGGACGTACCCCATCCGTCAGTCCGCTCCGAGCCCGCTGATGGACGTCCGAGCTGTTTCCGGTGAGAGGCCACTCTGAAGACGGCCCCTCTGGGCATCTTGTTCTCGTGTCCCCAGGCGGACACCGCGGCTGGAACTGCCGAGTCGTACGGGAGGGCGCCTTTACGCATATTTCGCACACATCCCCAGGGGCAAGCCGAGCAGGGACAGGTGCTGCCCTGACCACCTCACCCTCCCGGCTCTACGATCCGAAGCAGGAGGCTGAGACGCTTCTCGGGCCGAGGGCGTCCTCCTCGCACTGGAGACGGGCAGGCAGGGCGGCAGGGCCCCTCGGGCGGGTCTCCACTCGGCCTCTGGGCGCCGTTGGCTTTGCTGTCTTCTGACCCTCACGGGAGAGGCCACACGCACCGCCTCCTGGGACGGCCGAACGGCAGCTTCGTTCTGTCCAAGGGCCGAGGAGCCCCTGACGAGTCTCTTTCCACCCGTGAGACATCCGCTGAGCACCGACACCGGGTCCCAGACGCCGGACACACGGCACAGCGGAACCGGAGGAATCGCAGGCTTGTTTCTCAGCGGGGAGGCGTCTCAGGACCCCATGTCAGCGAAGTAGCTTTCGGGGACAAAAACACAGCCAGCTGGACCAGGCCCCGGTCCCACGTTCGGTTCACTGCGCTCCTGGAGCAGAAAAGGGAGTTAAGCACCGAGAACAAAGTGCGTTGTATTTCCGTCTGTGTCCTACCCTCCCTGCTGGCTGTAACATTTGTCAGCATAAACACTAAAGGTAAAATGAATGTATATTTTTAAGTACATGTCTGTGGTTTCAACCCTGGCTTTGGGACAGTTTTCATGAGTCGTGTTCTCTGTAGAACGTTCCCTTGGTGAGCCCTGCTTCTAAATGCACTTCCCTCACTCCCCTACCCTGCCACACGGTGACCCGTGCCCTGCCACACCACAACCCCTGCCCCACCACGTGGTGACCCCCGACACGCCACGCCGTGACCCCTGCTCTTGGCTGCGGACCTGAGCTGACGGCCCACACCACAGAACAGAGAGAAGGTGTGTCCATGGTGGAGACTGAGGCTGTGTGATGTGCCCTCCTCAGCCAAAACTCTCTCATCAGTAGCTCCTCGGACCTGTCTGCCTGGGCTTCCTGTGACCCACCATGGGCCAGCACAGCCCATCCTGGGTCAGAGTGTCCACGCACGTGATCCCAGCATCCCCAGATAAAGCCCATCTGGTGGACCAGGCATCTGACACGGTCACTCAGCCCAAGAAGAGGCCGTGATGTTCTGGTCCAGCTGCCAATGTGGCTCAACCAGCCCGACGTCTGGGGGTTTCTGGAATCCCCCACTCCAGACATAAGGGCTGGGACCTTCCTGGCACCAGGGTCTGGGGGAGGTAACTGGTCGGGCCCTCAGCTCCCAGCACGCTCCACCTGGGGACCAAGATGGCCCAGCTGGGGCATCAGGCATCTGCCCCCGGAGGACGCCAGTCCCTTAACCCTCCTGTCCCTTAACACCTGCCCCATGCTAGCCCAGAGGCAAGGACGGACGTCCTGTGTCCCTGACTTATCTGCCGCAGCCACGCATGAAGAGACCACGTGATGTGTTTGGAAAGGCAGCTCCATAAACCCCTGGCCCGGCTCTGGAAACGGCATGTGATGTGCCCCTGCCCAGTGGTCACTGACAGGAGCCGCCCCGAGGGACGGATTCCCAGGTGCTTCCTGCCCACCAGGCATATGGGCCTGGGGGTTCAGAGATCCAACATGGACCCAATGCCGGCCTCCCCAGGTCAGACTGCGGCACAGGGAGCTGGAAGGGACCAGGGGTCAGCACCAAGGCCACGGCCTCCCTCCTTCCGCCCTCAAGCACGTGGTGAAGACAGTGGGGCCTTCTGCCCTACAGATTCAGCCCGACTCTGCCTGGTTGGCCGCCACCTCCCCCATCCTCTGCCCTGTATCTCCTGTGGTCGGGGCTCGGGGCTCAGTCAGCTCCAGGGCTCCCCTCCCGGGACACGTGCCGAGTTGCACACCCTCTCCCAGGCCCACAACCACAGGGCTCCAGAAGGCGGGTTTCTGAGGCCGTGCTCGTGTCTGAGGCTTCCAGCTCGAACCCAGGACTGTGGGTTTTTCTTAACCTGATCAGCTGTGTGTGGGGACCGCCCTTGTCCCGCCCCTGAGCATCCGGTCTCACGGACCAGGAGCCCTTCTCTGATTTCTCCAGGACTGGATGTCCAGCACTCTGTTGGGAGGACCCCTGAGGTCGTGGGCATAAATTCTGGGGACCGAGATCCCTGTCTTCTCTGGAGAAGCCCACGGCCGGGGTCAGGGAGGAAGGCCTCCAGGGGGCGTGGTCTGTGCGTCATCCCAAAGAGAAAAGTTGGTTCGCAGAAACAAAGCTCACTGTGTCGCGATCCTGCGGCATTCTGCTGGCACCTGGGCACCAGCTACTGTTTGAGCTGTAACAGAAGAGACAGAGTTTTGGGAAAACAAAATCCAATTGAACCATGTTAAAGATCCCGTTAGCGTCATTCAGTGAATCACCAATCAGGCGGTGACCCGTCCAGCAGACGGAAGGGCTCAGGGAGCCGCACAAGATGAAGGGGTCAGGACACTGAAGCTCTCTACTGGGCAGGTCCCTTCCTTGAGGGGACGGCAGAGCCCCGGCAGGCAGAGGAGCTGAGGGGCACTGATCAGGGCGTTCCTGCTCGACTGGGCTAAGAGGCCAGCTACAAGGGGGCCGAGACTGAACGGTGATGAGGGGCTTCCGGGCCTATTGCCTTGTTTTTCACAAGAGAGAGGAAAACAGAAAGGAAACATAGTCCTGACGTCTGCGACTCATGCACACCAGGGTCCCCCCCGCCCCGCCCCCGCCATCACGGCTGCAACCCCAGCGCTGGGGGGGTCACAGCCGGGACTGCTGGGCCGGCAAGGAGCACAGATCTCCTGCCCCCAACGGGAACCAGCAGGCCCCGTGGAGCTCGGAAGGCGGGAGCAATGAATCAAGCGATCTCCGTCTGAAGTGAGGCCGGACCCGTCGTCTAAAGGAAAGCCGTGGTCGGGGAGCCACGCCGCTGGGTTGACTCTGCGCCCGTCAGTGAGCCCCGAGTGCCTCCTCTGTCCTCACCACTAAAAACGGCAACGACCTTAAGCTCGTATTTACACATCGGCTCACGGAGCACAAGGCCAGAGGCAGCGGTCCCGTGCTAACAGAAATGAGCCAGCAGATGGCTGTGAGGGGGCCAGTTCGCACAGCACAGGGCGGGGAGGGCCAGTGGGAGCGCGCTCTGTGGGCCACGGGCCCTTCCCGCCAGCAGGGCCCACGAGTGCCCAAGGGGCGCGTCAGACACAGAGCTCCTCCGAGGTGCTGGGGCCCGGGGTCTGACACGGCAGCCCTGCACCAGGCCAAAGAGGACGTCACTGAATTAACAGACTGTCCCATAGGGAGCAGAAGGGTCCCCCCCGCCAGAGACACAGGCCGGGTTCAGAACCGGCACCCAGTCCCTGCTGCCTCCTGCATTCCCTGTGCCTGTGAGTCAGGCAGAACATGTTTATTTTACTGGTTTTTAAACGTGTATTTATTTATTTTTGAGAGAGACAGCACAAGCCGGGGAGGGGCAGAGTGAGAGGGAGGGAGAGAATCCCAAGCAGGTTCTGCACTGTCAGCGCAGAGCCCCATGCAGGGCTCAAACCCACGACTCGGGGATCGTGACCTGAGCCGAAATCAAGAGTCGGACGCATAGCCGACTGAGCCCCCTCCAGGCGTCCCTGTTTTACTGTTCTCTCACCTTGGGGTGCACTGAACGACGGCCAGCACCTCAACCAGTCATTCCAAAGCCCCGTGTTCTTCCCCCAGGGCCGAGGTCCCCGCCCCTCCCCCTGGGGTCCGGCACAGCCTCCAAGCCGCCCCACCCCCACGCCGGGCTCAACCAACAAGTGAATAAATACGACAGCCTGGGGCGCAGGAAGAGTACGACGTGTGGACAGGGCGAAACACTGAAACCGGCCTGGACAGCCAGCGGTGACTGGCAGAGTCCAAAGCAGGTGACGTCAAACACGGAGCAGCTGATGTGTGTGAGGGTCTGAGACAGCGCGGGGGGCACACTCCAGACGGGGGAAAGTGACACGCGGGGTGACGCGGCTGTCCTCAGTGAGAAGAGAGATGAGGGACACGGGGCCAGGGACGCTTGAGGGGCCGCCCCTCCTCCCCCCACCTCCCCCACCATCCCCACCCCTTCCCCCACCCTCTACCCTCCTTCTCAGCCTCCCCTCCCCACCCCTTCCCCACACCCTCCTCCTCACCCTCCCCTCCCC
>NW_026057584.1:448723-475755 GCF_023721935.1 Panthera uncia
CCCTCCCCACCCCTTCCCCACACCCTCCTCCTCACCCTCCCCTCCCCCACCCTCCCCACCCCTTCCTCACACCCTCCTCCTCACCCTCGCTTCCCCCACCCTCCCCACTTCTTCCCCCACCCTCTGCCCTCCTCCTCACCCTCCCCCCCACCCTCTATCCGCCTTCTCAACCTCCTTCCCCACTCCTCCCCCACCTCCCCCACCTCTTCCCCCACCCTCTACCCTCCTTCTCAGCCTCCCCTCCCCACTCCCTCCCCACCTCTTCCCCCACCCTCCCCACCCCTTCCCCACACCCTCCTCCTCACCCTCCCCTCCCCTGACCCTCCCCTGACCCTCCCTTCCCCTCCCCCCCAGAGTCTCCATTTTGTTCACCCTGGAGCCCAGCTGGAGGAGAGATGAGCTTCTTGTGTGTATGGGACCTGGGGTGGAGCCTCACACCCAGACCTGGGTCTCACCATATGACCTACAGTTGCCACTGAGTCCGAATCTCTTTTCCGATAAAATTCCATAAAAATGGAATTCCATAAAATTCCATAAAAATGGATTCCATAAAAATATATGTGACAAGTGCTTACACCCCACAGCTCAGGGCTCCAATCCTGACACAGGGCGATGAAATCAAAACCTTACATCCGCTTGGGCAGCCCTGGCCGGCACCAGAGCTCAGAGCAGCACCTGAAGTCATTCAGCAAACCCTTTCCAGAAGCCAGATCAACCTGGTCACCAGCACAACTCCGACGAAAAGAAACTAACTCTGCAATGGCCCCCGAGAAGGAGGAAAGTGAAAGAGTTCCTGCCACCTGGACCAGCTGTGGCCTCAGGGGTGTGGGACCGGCCCTGGTTCCCTGTTACTGCCCGCGTGACCTCGGGCAGGTGGCTGGCACTCTCGCTGCCTCCCCTTCAGTAGCTGGAGAACCGAGAGGTCAGATTGTGTCCACCCCCCAAACGGTGGGCAATCCAACGGCACACGATGCAGAAATCCAGCAGCCGTGTGCCCGGCCTACGAGGAGGCCTGGGGACTGAAGGAAACAGTGGCCCCAGCCCCCCGACACACACAATAGGGCGACTCAGCTCCCCTCGTCAAGAAGTGGAGTCTGTCTCCCGGCCCCTACGGCAGACCGGGGTGGGCCTGGCCTCAGCAGTCCTCCCATTCTCACTTGCTTTTCTGTGACCACCACAAGGATGCTCCGGGACGACTCGCAGCAATCCCAGGCTGGCCTGCTGAGGACGAGGACACAGGACGGCCAGCCCAAACCAGCCTGCCCTCACACGACTGCCCGCCGACCTCAGAAGCACGGTCAAGCCCTTCCAGGTCAGCCCAGCCCAGATCAGACCAGCAGACCCCCCTGGACTATCTGTAGGCTTGTGAGAAATGAACAGTTTTGTGGGTGGTTTGTTACGCAGCCGTAGCTGACTGATGCATGCCTGGTGAACATCAACTGCTTCTCTCTCGCTGAGACCCGGTCAGAGGTGGCTGTCTGACAGAATGTCCTTGTCGTCTCTAAACTCATCAGAATGGACACGGCTGGACTTCCGACCAGATGAGAACACCACTCAGCCCTCTGGCTTCTTGCCGCCCACAGTACGTCACCAGCCCAGCGTCGACGCGCCGGCACCCAGCCTGTAGCTCTGCTCCCACACACAAGCCCTTCGGTTCCTGGCCATGGAGGGCATGCACTCATCTGCAGGGCTGCTCTGGAAGGTCACACGGGGGGCACCATATGGTGGACACACCGTAAATGTGGTCTGGTGATTGGTGGTGGCCTGAATGCTTCAACAACTGATCACCCGAGGACACAGCGCTCTAGAACTTTACTGCTGTGACCTCCAGCCTTGCCCAACCTGCCCCACACACATTGAAGACGGTCATCCGAGCCGGACACCCGGCCACGCTGACCCCCAGTGGCTCTGACCTGAGTGCGTTGTTTCCGCTTCACTAAGTTTCATATGAAAAGAATCTCGGCGGGAAAACCTCCACAGCCACCAGGTGCCCTGTCTTCATGTGTGTCAGAGAAGCCCCTCACAGCGATTCCCTTTAAATCAGTCCCAGAAAGTCCTGTGTCCTGTGGGGCACCTCCTGTGCCAGGGGGACGCGGCCGGGACTCCCTTTGTGCCCTTGCTGCCTGGAAGCTCTGGGGCCTGTGGCTGTCCCCTCTGTGCAGTGATACTGGGCTGAGCACACGGCCGGCCTGTGAGCCCCGGAGGGCAGCTGCCTCCCCTGGGGCTGACCGGCCCCGAGGGGTGAGTGGGATATACCGCCCCCCCCCCACTGCCCTGATTTCCTTACAGAACGGAGGAGCCTCGTGTGAGGACCCTGACTCCTTGTTGCTGAGTCTCAGAACATCCCCCACCCACTGATTAATGGGCCCTTGAAACTATCAGCTGTGTCGCATTTGCTTAAAGTAATAAATAATAAAATCACGGCCTGACTCTTAGACACCCAGAGATTTGTTTTGATGTTGTCAGTGCTTTCTCAACATCTTAACAGAAGCTCTCAGCGGCCTGATGCACCGGCTCCCATTGGCCGGTCTCCTTCCCTGGATCACAGCCCTCTCAGGGGACGGACGTCGGTGGTCTGGCCACAGGAGGCACGTCTGTGGATCTGCACTGCGTTCCGCCCCGCGGGAAGGACAAGGACAGCACGTCCCACCAGCATGTCCTGCTAAGATCTGCAGAATCAGGACAAGGCAAGGGCCAGCTTCACGGTTTCTGAGCAGCAAACGCTCCTCAAACCCCCGGAAGCGCATCTTCAGTGCGGGGACCTGACTCCAGGCTCGCTCCCTCTGGGATGCCACACGGCCTTTCCAGTAGAGAGAGAGATGTGCCGTTCAGACCTACGATTTGTCGGGCCAGTCCACCCGTCCGATAGTCACTGTCTGCCAAGGGCTGGGTGGCTAGGCATGGGGTGACCACCGGGGACAGAAGCACCCTGGTAACTACGGGACCCAGGGGGGTGGACCTGAGTTTTCAAAATCCACCCCTCACGGGGTGGGGGGGCCCTGTGGTTTGCCTCCCAATATCCAAGTCCCGTTTTTTCTGGCTGCCAGCTAGGGACGCACTTCTCCCCTGCCAGTGGTGTGCTCCTGGTGAGACAGCTGGGCAGCAAGACCCATCTGGGTCTGCTGGGACGCAACAGCTCTCTTCTCTGCTGGGTCTGGACAAGGAGAGGTTGGCCGAGAGCCAAAAATGTCTGAGAACGGTCACCGAAAGAGGCAGAACCAACAGACCAGAAAGAAGAAAGCTGCCGTCCATGGCATTGAGCCCCTGGATCCAGCCGTTCCTGAAGGCAGCCCACGCCTACCTAGACTTTTCAGCTTGGTGACCTAACAAATTCTTTATCACTTGATTTCCTTTTGAGTCGGTTTCCTGTGACTTATGATCCTGACTTCCATTCCATTCTAAACAGACTCTGCATTTCTTTGATTCCAGCAATGTGGTAATTTGGAAATACAGTGACACCAGCACTTCCCGTTCCGAGGTTGGGACATCCGAGGATGTATTTTCAGGGGTCAGGGAGTCTGGCCGTGTGTTGATCTTGGTGATGATCTGAAGCCATAAATAACATCCTGGCTCATACATTCTGGCTCCGTGACGTTCAGTGTGGAACCTTGCCAGCTGGTTCCAGGGCTGAGTCTGGGAGGGCTTACCATCACGTCCTCACCAGTGGGGGTGGGAGGGGTTTAAACAACACACATCTACTGCTCAGGGTTCTGGGGCTGGCCGCCCGCGATCTAGGTGCCCACAGGGCTGCCTTCTGGCGAGGGCCCGCGTGCAGTCTACAGCCACCGGCTTCTCGCTGCGCCCTCCTGGCGGGGACGGGGTGAGGGAGCTCTGTGGGGCCCCTAGAAGGGCTCTAACCCCATCCCAGGGGCCCCACCTGCACCTGCCATCACTCTGGGGGTTAGGAGGGTGGGGGTGGGGGGCGCCCGAGCAGGGGCATCGCGGGGCAGGCCGTGCACACGTGTGATTCCCGTCCGCGGTTCACGGGGCTGTGCTCCAGGCGCCGAGCTGGTCACCGGTGCCGGAGGCGGCCTCCCGCCAACACTCCACGTTCCCCGCTGCTCCCCATTCGCCACGTGCCGGCTCGCGGGTCATGGGGTCCGGCCGTGGCCGAGTCGGCATGAGGCGAGCGCTCTGCCCTGTGCCCGCTTGTCCATCCGCATCGTCTGCTTGATTTGCTCCAGGTCTCGTGCGTCCTGCCGGTGGTGGGGGGGCCTTGCAGCCGGCGGCGTGGGACGTCGTCTCCCATCCGGCTCGCCTGCACTTCGGGCGCTGTTCAACCTTGGTGCCGGGCTGCTCACCTGTCCGCGGCAGCCGGCGGTCGCGAGTCCGTGGGGTCTGTCCCTTCAGCAATGCTTCCCGCCCTCACAGCGTGAGCGCCAGCCCGCCACACGCCCCTCCCTGCAAGCGCATTGCCGCGTGGAGACGGCGTCCGCGGGAAGGAACCACTTATGTGCTTCTGCAGTGAGCCTGCCCCGGCTCCCTGGACAACTGACATCACCTAGCTCTGCGGAATGTTCCAGTTTCTCTACAGCCTGAGTCGTAGCAAGTAGCATTTCTATTTCTTCCCCCAGAAAGTCGTTGGTGGCTGTACTTATAGCCACTAACTGCTTTGGAGGGGGTGCCTTGAAATATTTATGCTGAATCAGAACAAAAACCTGATATATGAAAACAGGGGGTAAAGGGAAAATAAAGGCAGAAACGGGCAGCAGTTTGGAGCGGATGGAGGACCAGCCTGAAATGCAGATTTTGTAGGATGACGTCAGCATCAAAGCCTGTTACAGCATGTTGGTGGGGTTTCCACAAGAGCAGAGGTGGGTCCTTTATCGAATACAGTGGCCGCCCAGCCGCAGACACTTCCAGACAAAGGATCATGATCAGAGCAATAAACTCCAGCATCACCACACGCGGAGCCCCCTCCTGCATCCTGTGCGTTGCACAGATGGGGAAACCGAGGCCAGGAATGCCACCAGGTTCCAAGCGCTGCATTCCCGGGGCAGCACCGGCCAGGAGTCCCGGTCAGATTTTGTGACAGAGCCCAGAGGGCAGGGCTCCCTCATGGTCACCCAGCGAGAGCGGGGCCAGAAGGGGTGTCCTGGTGGCCCGCTGCCTGTCACAGCTGAGCGCCCTCCCTCCCACATCCGCTGGGCAGAGTTAAAGGAGCTACCAAAGGGCTGCCTGGGTAGTTCAGTCGGTTAAGCGTCCGACTTCGGCTCAGGTCATGATCCCCCAGTTTGTGGGTTCGAGCCCCACATTGGACTCTGTGCTGGCTGCTCAGAGCCTGGAGCTGCTTCGGATGCTGTGTCTCCCTCTCTCTCTGCCCCTCCCCTGCTCTCTCTCTCTCTCTCTCAAAAATAAATAAACATTAAAAATAAAATAAAATAGGGGCGCCTGGGTGGCTTGGTCGGTTAAACATCCGACTTCGGCTCAGGTCATGATCTCACGGTCCGTGAGTTCGAGCCCCGCGTCAGGCTCTGTGCTGACAGCTCAGAGCCTGGAGCCTGTTTCAGATTCTGTGTCTCCCTCTCTCTCTGCCCCTCCCCTGTTCATGCTCTCTCTCTCTGTCTCAAAAATAAATAAACGTTAAAAAAAAATTTTTTTTTAATAAAATAAAATAAAATAAAATAAAGTAGCTATCGGAAAGTACTGGAAAACTGCCAAAAGCAGACAGGAACTGACGAGGCGGTGGTACTGGCAGAAGGCATATGTGGGTGTGTTTTCTCTTTTTCAGGGCGTTGTGCCTGAGAGCAGCCGGCCCCGCACGGGGAGACAAAGTCCTTGGTAGAAAACCCACATCCAGCTGGTGTGAAGAACCAGAGAAGGTTGGGGGGCCGAGCGGTGGGGTGTCCCAGAAAGAGGAGCCAGAGAGGGGGCCGCGAATCTGCCGCGGCCCCCAAACACACGATGGGGACGACAGGGAGACAGAACTCACCTGAGTCAACAAAACCCCGACACTCAGGGCAGGCCACGTGGTGCCCGTCTCCACACACGGTCCGCCCGCCGGGCTGCGATCCTGGAGGCCGCAGGAAGGGGAACCGCCAGCCGTCACCCTCAGCAAAGGAGCGAGGGGAGCCCACCCCTGGCCCAGGGCTCGTCCCGAATGAGAAGAAAGGAAACTCAGCGGCAGTGAAAAGTACAGGCAGCAATCAAGTAGGACCCAGACGCCAGGATCCACTGGGGTTGGGGGGGGGGGGGTGTCGCAGGTGACGGAAGAGACAAGCAGTGAGCTGCACGGTGAGTCATCAGAAGCCACCCCCAGCGAAAGTGCTGGCCCAGTGGTTGGAGTCGGAGAAGGAGGAGGGGCACGCCAGAACGCACGGCTCACACACTGTCCCGGGGCACAGACAGCCGGCAGAGTGGTGGACAGGGGTTGGGGGGGTCTCGGCCCCATGCGTGGGGTCCCGGAGGAGAAGGCAGGTGGGCCCAGCATTCCCAGCAGGAATCAGCAGGGGCTTGGCCGGAAGGTGAGCATATGCTCCCAGGTAAGTTCCCCTCATGATAAAATGCCTCCTGCACCGGTTCCGTCTTGAAAACTCTCCCAGGCACATCATGTCCTCGAACCCACGACCGGTGCTGTGGGGAGAAAGTCAGTGCCCACCTGGGCATCTGCATCAGCGTGGAGCCCTCCGGAGATGGAGCGCAGACAGACGGCCTCCGAGGGACCCTGAGACGCCGCTTGAGCGCCCCACACGCCCGTCAGCCCCGGCCCAGGCCACACCTGTGTTCGGCACCCCGTCTGTCCGGCCGCCCTGACCCCCTGGCCCCGGGCACAGCCCGAGCTTCGGGGAGAGCCACTGTCCTTGGGTGTCCGCCTGGGCCCTGCTCTCCACCCCCCAGGGGCCCCCTGCCGGCCCTCCCTCTATGGAGGACACCGGCCTTCACCCAGCCCCAAGAGCTCAGCCCGAATCTGGACCCCTCTCCCTCTCCAGCCCCTCCCCTGCCCTCTGCCCTGTGCAGGCGGCCCCACGGCGTCTGGAAGGTGGCCCTCGGGTGGCCCCCCCTGGGGGGCATCACAGCATCACAGGCCCCTGGGACGGATTCTGTCTATTTACGTGGGCCCTGACTACCCTCAGAGAGAGCAGGAAGCCTCCGGTGTGGGCTGGGGGCTGGGACGAGCCGCTCACGTCCTGCAGACCCACTGACAGACAGGAGGCCTCGCCGGGGCTGAGCGGTTTTCCTGTGGTTACAAACGGGCGGCGGAAAACACCAGAAGTTCATTCTCTCAGGGTCAGGACCCCAGAATCCCGAAAGCAGGTGTGAGCAGGCCGGGCTCCCTGTGAGGCCGTGAGGGAGCTTCTGTCCCAGGCACCCCGGCGGCGGGTGCCTGTCCTTCCCCCGCGGTACAGAAATGCCTGCGGGACACTTCGTCTGTATCTGCCTTTCATCTGAACCCGCGGTCCTTACTGTCCTGTCCCCTTGTCCCCAGACCCGCCTCCCGGTCCGTCTATGGGGAGGCAGGACGCTCGGGGAGTGAGGAGGGCCTGACCGCGGTCCCCACCCCTGAGGATTTCAGGGTGTGGCCCCAACAGCTCTGTGCTGGCCGTGACTGCCCCCCTACTCCAGGGAGGGAAACGGGAGTCTGAACACAGGCGCCCCACAGAAGACCCAGGCCGCTGGCATGATGTTGGTGCGGATGAGTTCCGCCCCGGCGGGCTCCCGCAGCGAAATTTGGGAGGACGAATAAGTGTGGGGGATCATAACTAGATTTAAAGAGAAACTGACATCAGGCAAACCCACGCTTCTCGGTAAGACTTTGGGGAGCTCCGGGCCTGCGGAACAAGGGCCTCTGGCGCCCGGGGTCAGGGCGACAGTAAGCAGGACCTGGGCCACACCGGAGGGAGCCTCTGGATGCCAGCTCTGGTCCAAGAAAAGATGAAAAATACAGAAAGAAGTTCCCTAAATGGACGTGTGACCCTGTACGTTCAAGAGTGAGGCTCCTGGCCCCACTTTCAGTTACAGATAAACACACACGTGTGCACACGCACACAGACACACACCCCCTTCTTCTTCTTGGGTTGAGGATGGCCCACACTCAGCACACGTTCAGTGCTGTAACGAGGCCAGTGGTCCGTGGGGTGAGGAAACAAGCTGGCCGTTCAGACAGAGCGACGTGTCCCCCGGGGGCTGACCCCTGACCGTGTCCCCCGGGGGCTGACCCCTGACCGTGTCCCCTGGGGGCTGACCCCTGACCATGTCCCACCGGGGGCTGACCTCTGATCATGTGCCTGTGTGCTGACCCCTGACCGTGTCCCCGGGGGCTGACCCCTGACCGTGTCCCCCGGGGGCTGACCCCTGACCATGTCCTGCCGGGGGCTGACCTCTGATCATGTGCCTGTGTGCTGACCCCTGACCGTGTCCCCTGGGGGCTGACGCCTGACCGTGTCCCCCGGGGGTTGACCCCTGACCCTGTCCCCTGGGGGCTGACCCCTGACCTTGGCCCCTTACACCAAACTGAGGACAGTCCCTGCGCCTGGTGGGGGGGGGGGTGCTCAGAGTCCACCCAGAGAAGACTCCAGAAGGAGGGTCTCGCAGACCAGCACCTCAGACCGTGAAAGCTGCCCGGAGGCAAGGAATGAGAAGACAGGAGGGGGCTGGGTGGCGCTCATGGGGTCCCCGGGCACATGCTTGGCCACCGTGCAGCCGTAAGTTCTTGCTAAACTGCATTCATAATGGCCTAGAAAAAATAAAGCATTTAGGAAAAAATCCCTTTCAGGTGGTTCTGGTCAGGAAATTGATAATAAAAACTCACTTTCCCGCTCAAGGCCACATAATCCGCCAACTGCCCAGCCCAGCACAGCTGGAGGGGAGGCACTCGTGGGCTCTCCGTCTGTGAGCATCTCCAGGCAGGGGTTTTGTCCCCTCACCTCTCCGCGAAGCCCTGAGAAGTTCAGGAGCCTGGCACCTGGAGCTCCCCAGGCCTGCTGTGTCCCCGTGAGGCTGGCCGGCTCAGACTTAAGTCATATAGTCTATACTGAATATCCGGGCACATCACCTAAAACATCCAGACTTGGGACTTCTGTGGCCAAGGGGTCCCCAGAGCAGCGAGTCTGGGCTGACCGTCCACTGCCCCTTTCCACATGGCTGGGTCTCCGTTGGCCACCAGCACTCCCAACACTGAGCCAGGTCAGTAAAGGGGGCGTCCTGCCCGCCTCCCACCACGCTTCCTTCTCAGGCCCTCCCCCAGATTCCCCCGCCTTGTCCTCCTCCTTCCACCCCTGAAATCCCCCTTGTCTGTCAAGCTCACTGTGGATGCCGCCTCCTCCATGGGGCCTCCTGGGATTTCTCTCCCCACCACGCGCCCCCACAACTTGGAGATTTGCTTCCATGGGAGCAAATACGTCCGCACACTCATTCATTCGATGACCAATGACTGTGGCAGCCTGGAGGCCACTCTGATGAACAGGAAAACCCCGGCCCCTGGGAGCTGCGCTCCAGTGGGACAGTGGGGTGGGGTCAGAGGGACAGTTTGCTGCTTCAAATAGGGGGCCACGAAGGACCCGTATGCCTGCCCAAAGTCGGGACGCTCTGAACAAGGACGCCTGTCATTGGTCCCTTAAGAAACCACAGCCTTAGCCCAAAAAACGGCACCTGTAAGGGGACAGCACTCAGGGATGGACAGGCACCCCGCCCCACCCTGGGACTCTGTCTGCTGGTGACCACACCCCACTGTCCAAGGCACTTCTTCCCAGATGACTTTCTGACCAACAGTGGCTTCCCTTTGAGAGCCCTCTGTTTTATGTATTTTCCTGCATTTGCTGATTCACCAGGGAGGGTGGCTGGCTGGGGTCCTGGGACCCTCCGTCCGGGGGGGGGGTAGCTGATGCAAACACAGCAGATGACACGGCTGAGGCTCCCGGCTGTGAGGGAGGGCCTGAGGGGGTGGGGGACACAGCTGTTTCCAGGCCCCCTACCACCATCTGTTGGCGGAGGTTCCAGAACCAAGAGGAGACGTGAGTCTTTGTGGACGTGACCCGGCAGCCACAGGGCCCCCTGCCCCACAGGCCACCACGTCCGGTGCCTTCGCCAACCACAAACACTCCGGAATGTTTGGGGCGAGAGGCCTTTCTCCTAACAAAGCGCTGCGTCGCTGCCATTCGTTGACCATCCTGAGTGTCTCCCAGCTTCCCAGGACGGCAGCTCGCGGAGGCCTGGTCCTCACGGTTGCCAGGAGTACCCAGGGCCCTGTCTCTGGCGCTCGTCCGCCATCGCCTGGCTCCTCTGTGAGCCTCCCGTCCTTTCCTCCTTTGTGTGCAAGTGGATTTCACCTTATTTTCCTGCGAACGCTCTTTGCATATTGTGGACATCCGCCATGTTCCTGGCATTCGTTTTGCAAGTTTTTTCCGAATCCATCACTGGCCGACCGTCTCTGCCCCTGCCTCCCTACAGCTGAAAACTGCATCTTGTTTTAACTTGACACCCTCATCTGACTGGGGGGCGGGGGCGGGTTTGCAGGGAAGGTCTATTCAACATGTCACAGACTGGACCTCTGGGTCATCCTGAGCCGTATGCTGCACTTGGGAAGGTCAGGGAAGAAGCAAGGGAAGCTAAGGCGTCCGCCTGGGGCAGAACGTGTTCTCTCCAAAGCCTCCCCGTAGCTCTGGCCTCCGATGACGCAAATAATACACGCTCCACACAAACACTTCACAACACGCTAAAAAAAAGAGAAAGAAACTGCACC
The DNA here is from genome assembly GCF_023721935.1 of Panthera uncia. Classification (NCBI taxonomy): domain Eukaryota; kingdom Metazoa; phylum Chordata; class Mammalia; order Carnivora; family Felidae; genus Panthera; species Panthera uncia. The sequence goes on from NW_026057584.1 coordinate 459,402, forward strand.
TGCTGACCTCGACCTTGACCTTGGCGCCTTCGTGCACCGTGTGGAGACCATGGCTGCGTAGATCCCACCACATCCTCGTTAAAACAAGGGAGGCTCACACTCGTCTGCTTTTAACCTCGGACGGGCACCTCCATGTCCCCTGTGTCTCCTCCACGACGAGCACCCGGCCTGGGACACTGGGGCCTTCCCGCCCTCGCAGGCTCAGCGCAGACGGAGGCACCGGTGAGGGCTCCCACCGCCGCTCGCTTTACAAGAACACGGTCGTGGCCCAGGCACTCCTGGTCGGTCCCTCGTCCTCTCAAGCCCTGTCCCCACTCCTGCTATTTAGTGATGCTCCAAACCGGGCTGGGTCCCCGTCCGTGTCTGTCACCCCGTGCGCCTGAGCGGCGTCTGCCTCTCCGTGCGTCCGTGTTCTGCGTGTGGCGGGCTGGGTGACCGTACGTCCCGATACCGTCCTGGGGCCAGCCTCCCGCCCAGCGTCCCCAAGAAGCCAAGCGCTGCTGTGCGAAGGCGCCGGCCACTGCAGGACACAGGACCCGAAGGAAAGCTCCCCACCTCCACGTCGGACACGCACGCAACTTGAATTTTTTAAAACCAGCCTATTCACGAGAATATGAAAAACAACCTTGTGGGAACCCTTCGTCCTGAACATGTGGACCACTTGGGGGCATACAGAACAGCTCAGCTGATTTCTTCAGAAAGGACACTCTGTCCCTTAAACGGAGGGCACCCTGACCATCCCTTAAACGGAGGGCACTCTGTCCTTTAAACGAGGACAATCTGACTGTCCCTTAAACAGAGGGCACTCTGTCCCTTAAACGGAGGACACTCTGTCCCTTAAGAGGAGGGCACTCTGACTGTCCCTTAAACGGAGGGCACTCTGACTGTCCCTTAAACGGATATTAAACCTGACCCTGGGTCACACAGGAGCTGTGAGGATGGCCGTCCAGGGAGAGAACAACACACGGGTATATTCTTACTGTCATGTGTATGATTTTTTAAATTTTTTTTGATGTTTATTTATTTTTGAGAAAGAGACAGAGCGTGAGAGCAGGGGAGGGGCAGAGAGAGGGAGACACAGAACCCGAAGCAGCTCAAGGCTCTGAGCTGTCAGCACAGAGACCAACGCGGGGCTCGAACTCACAGACTGTGAGATCATGACCTGAGCCAAAGTCGGACGCTGACCCAACTGAGCCCCCAGGCGCCCTCCTCCATGTATGATTTTTAAATGAGATGCATTACAAAGAGATGGATGGACGTTTGAGATAATTATATGCACACACAGAGTTGATTAGGTACCTATGTCTGCATTTGTACGTGTAGCTATCTTGTTACAGATGCTGCTGTATCTTATTTTTAAACAATATCTGTAGTAGATATAAAGTCAGCACACACAAAAAGGCTTCTTACAGAATCTTGTGTAAAACAGTGTGAGGAGCTTTTTTAAAAGAGAAAAAAAAAAAGCATACTTGTAACCATCTTACGTCCAGAAAGTTGCCTATTTCTGTCCTGGTCTTTCTGGGACAGTTTTTTATATCGGTTTTCAGTAACTTTCTACCTATGATTGTGCAAAAATACATGTGTGTATATACGCAAAATATATATCTACAACTAAGTAGATCAGCAAAGGCTGTAAACAAATGCACACGCACACCACACTTGCACACACACATATGCACACACATGCACGCACCACACACACCTCACACACACACCCCATACACACCCACACCGCACACACGCACGGCCCCCCACGGCGTGGCCGCCCAGTGGACTCTTGCAAGTGTCCTGATGACGGGCTGACGGTGTGTCGGCTCAGAAAGGCCCGGGTGTGGTTCCGGGAAGAACAATGGGGCCGGAACAACACGAAGCGCGACCGGTGCCCTATCGCAAGTGTCCTGGTCGGCGTCCAGTGTCTATCTCGCAGCGTGTTAAACACAAACGTGTGCTGCATGGATTCCCTGAAGGGAAGGACACAGACGTCCTGCAGAATTCCACTCTCAGGTGTAGCCAGTCTCCTGGGGTGCTTCTTACCACCCCCTCCCAGATCAGAGGTGGAGAAGGCACTGGGTTCTCACTGGAGCCCGTTCTCTCCTGCAGTGAAGAACTTTGGTCCTCGAGGTGCCTATTTGCCTTTTCTTGTTCTCTGTTCAAACCAGGTACCACCTGGGAGCAAGAGCCTCAGAAGGAAATCCTCTGTTTAAACTAGAACATTCCAGGATGCATGGGTCTGTGTCAGGTACACAGCCGGGGTCCACACACAGGTGTGGAGTTTCCGGTCGGTTCCTGAGCCAGTCGACAGCTCTCAGTGTCTGCCGTCCCCGGGGAAGGCAGGCCCCTCCGTCCCGGGGGCTTGGTGCTTCGTCAGCTAGAGTCACCGCGGGGATGGGTGGCCAGCCGGCCCCCCTCCCCCGGCTGACACAGGGGCCTTCATCCCGCAGAGTCGATGGGTCGTGCACGTGTGCTCTGCTCCAGGCCCTGGTCAGGGCCCGAGGGGACGTCGAAGGGACTACTGCACTGGCCGGTTCTAACCACTTGACCATCAGCTGGGAGCCCCCTCTGAATCACTGCTGCCCTGTGTACTAGTGGGAAGGGCAGGAAACACCCGGGTCCAGGGCTTTCCCTGCCTTTCTGAGGGAAGAACGCAGGCCCCCGCTGACGGGGGCTCCCTTCACCAGCGCCCACGGGTCTCGTGTCTTCCTGAGGCAGCCCACTTGCTCAGCACGGCACCAGTCCCTCATTCTCCACGTGATCCCCTTCTCAGCCCCTAGTGAAGAACTCTCGCCCTCTGTGGGTCCGTATCACCCCTTTGCTCCGTTTCCAAACTAGGTCCTCTCTGGGGCCAGAATAAACACTACATTACATACATAAACGCAAAGGTGAAACAGCCAACTCACAGAAAGAGCCCAAATGTCCATCACCTGACGAATGGATAAAGAAGATGTGGTTTGTATACACCACGGAACACTACTTGGCAACGAGAGAGAATGAAACCCTGCCATTTGCAGCAACGTGGATGGAACTGGAGGGTATGATTATGCTGAGTGAAATAAGTCGGCCAGAGAAGGACAGATACTTTCACTCATATGCGGATCCTGGGAAATGGAACAGAAGACCATGGGGGAGGGGAAGGGGGAAATAGTTACCAACAGAAAGGGAAAGCAAAACACAAGAGACTCTAAAATACAGAGAACACACTGAGGGCTGATGGGGGGGGGGGGGGGGGCAAAGGGGTGAGGGGCATTGAGGAGGCACCTCTTGGGATGAGCGCTGGGTGTTGTATGTAAGCGATGAACCACGGGGATCTACTCCCGAAGCCAAGAGCACCATGTACACGCTGTATGTTAGCCAACTCGACAACAAATTATATTAAAAAATAAAATAATAATAAAGTTAGCTTGTAACATAAATGCACATGAGGATCCAGTAAAACTAAATAAATACAAATCAAAGTAAATGCAAAGGCAGAGCATCCGGGTGGCTCAGTCGGTTAAGCATCGGACTCTTGATTTCAGCTCAGGTCACGACTCCGGGATCGTGAGATCGAGCCCCGCGTCGGGCCCTGTGCTGACGGTGCAGAGCCTGCTTGGGATTCTGTCTCTCCCTCTCTCTCTGCCCCTCCCACGCTGTCTCTCTCGGTCTCTCTCAGAATAAATAAATAAACTTTAAAAAATAAACAAAAAATACCGCAAAGGCCACCACTCCGCACACCAGGCCCATGACCCTGCGCGATGCCCAGGCAGCCCACACTCTCGGGGGACGGCGACACCTGGGTGCCACTGTCTGCTTGCCCTCCGGCTCCCTGTCAACCCCCCAGGCTCTTCAGGAGCAGCGTCTCAAGAAAACCAAGCTGTCGGCCGCTAGTAACGCCATCCGGCAGGGAGGCAGGGAGCGAGGCCAGCAGACTCCACATTTCTGGACGGAGGACCGAGGGACACGTGTGCGCCAACAGCTACGTGCCAGGAGCCAAATTACGTCTCGGGATCTGCAGCCAGACAGAAGACAGCTCGCTGTCCCAGCAACTGACCTGAGGCCAAGTGCGCGTCACGAAGCCCATATAAGTGAGTGACGGGCGAGACCAGCGGGTGAGCTCTGGAGAGACAGAGGGCGCCCACCCCGGGGAAGACACCCCAGGACGCCCAGTGACTGGGCCGAGAGTCACCTGCAAAGTAAGCTCTGATGTGCCGGGCGAGCTCGCTGGCAGGAGGCAGGGCGGCATCTGGGGGCCCCTAATACGTGAGCACCACGGAGGGGGGTTGGGGCGCACACCAGAATTCAACTTCGTGGTGACTGTTTCCAGGCGGGTTTCTGGTGGCGACGCCCTGGGTGCAGACCCAGCTGGCGTTGAGTTCATCCCGCGTCCGGCTCCGGGGTCTGTGTTCGCTCCGGGTCCTCCACCTGCTTTCTGGATTTCCCGCTGTCTGTCTGTCTGTCTGTCTCTCCCCCACGAGGGTCGGCAGGGCTGAGCCTCCTCGGGAGCCCTGCAGGGGAGCGCAGGGGAGGGCAGCAAGGGCTCGGCCTCCCGCTTGTACTGATGTGAACGAACGCGCCTCCGAGGGGGGCCACAGGGGGGTTCCTGTGCCCAGAGGCACGAGCAGGCGCGCTGCCCCCCACGGACCGCCGGGGGTGGGTGCGCTCAGGTGCGTGGGCTCAGCACGACTCCCGGCTGCCGGCGCGGCTGGTCGCAGCCCTTCCGGTAAACCGCGCGTCGTAGGTTTCCGGAACATCAGAGAGGGCCCCCACGGCTGACTTTTTGCATCTGTAGGGAAGCCTCGAGAAAAGCATTAAAGTGCTCACAACACTCCTCCTGACGGTCCGCGCGGCCCCACGGCCACTGTACCTGCGTCCACGGCTGGACGGTCACGGCGGCAGCCGCCACGTGGTACGGCACGGTGCCCGCCGAAGGGGGTGACGTGCCGGGGGCACACGAGCCCTTCGCTTTCCCCCAACTGGGAAGACGCTGGTATGTCTCTTCCCCATCAGGGTGCAAGTCACGCAGTAAAGGGAGGGCCTGTCCCGAGACATGAGTGGGGACGCAGGGCCTCGTGTCCCCGAGCTCCGACAGCCGGGACGTTCCCAGGGCTGTGTGGGGCTCAGGCAGCTGCAGGCTGGGGATGTACCCTCGTTCAGAGAAGCCCGGAGGACCCAGGCTGTGTCCTGTGTGCCCTCACGGCTGACCTGAGAGCAGGAGCCAAAAGGATTGGCTGCAAGTGACATCAGTCAGCCTGCCTGGACCACTTTCTCTCAAATAGCAGGACTGACTTCTTTGCCATGTTCTGGCACATTCGGCCCCAAGTCAGGGCGATTTCAGACCAAGGGTTATCCCTTCTGGAAGTCCAGTGAGGTGGTCTGTGCCAGGCCAGCCTGGGTGGCCTCGGGGGCAGTGCTGTAACCGGGGACCGTCTGCTCCGCAGCCCAGGACACTAAGTCCGCCGGGCAACCAATGGTACGGGCTTATCCGCCACGTATCAGCTCATCACGGCCACACTCCAAGGCCACCTCGTCCTGAGACCAGAGACCTCCTGGGAGCTGAGCATCAGCAAGATCACAAACCCAGAAGGCAGGCTCCCTCCTGGGACCCTGCCCCTCCTCCCTCCAGGGCCCCCTGCCCCTCCTCCCTCCCGGGACCCTGCCCCTCCTCCCTCCAGGGCCCCCTGCCCCTCCTCCCTCCCGGGACCACTGCCCTTCCTCCCTCCCGGGACCCTGCCCCTCCTCCCTTCCGGGATCCTGCCCCTCCTCCCTCCCGGGACCCTGCCCCTCCTCCCTCCCGGGACCCCTGCCCCTCCTCCCTCCCGGGACCCCTGCCCTCTACTCCCAGGGACCCTTGCCCTCTTCCTTCCCAGGGACCTCTAATCCCCTCCTCCCAGGAACCCCTAACCACTCGTCCCAGGAACTGCTGACGCCCCTGGGGACCCCTGCCCTCCCCCCCATTAACCTCTACCCCCCTCCTTCCAGGAACCCCTGACCCCTCCTCCCCCACAGAACCCCTGCCCCATCCTGGGGACCCCTGCCCCTCTTCCCCAGGACCCCTGTCCTCCCAGGTCCCCACCTTTGTTGGAGGCCAGCACTGAGTCACTCTCCAGAGCACAGGGGCCCTCCTCTTGGGTCCCCTACTTTCTGTTGCCAGCACTGAAGTCTCAACTTCTAATGAGACTCCCCGTCTCCTCCTGACCTTGGTTAATGTGGGGGATGGGGGGGACACAGGTCTTGATTTGCTTTCAGAAGCCCCAGTGAACACAATTGGGGCAGCCCTGCTGGGCTGAGGCAGGAGCCCCCCAGCTGACCTCCACCCACCTCTGGGCTCTTGTCCCGGGGCCGCGGCCGGGCTCTGCTGCCTGTGCCCCCAGGGCCTCTCCTAGGAGCCGGCCCTGCCCGCCTGCAGCGGGAGCCCAGAGGCCCTGAGGGTGGGGAGGGGGCTTCTCCCTCAACTTCACACCCCTGAACTCAGCCAGCAGCAGGTCAGGGAAGGAAACCCCCTCACTGCCTTCGCCCCAAAGATCACAGGGTCCCCAGGGATCCCGCCACACACCGGCTGCAGGAGGGGCTGAGGGCCAATGATCACCCTGAGGTCTGGCCCAGGCCCCCCACCTTCACAATGCTAATTCATTCGTGTCCTGCTCACTTAAATGTTTGCACACACCCACGGGCCCCAACTGTGCAGGTGTTTTACGTGCCGTCCTGGGTGCTGCGGATGCTTCCAAGAGAGATCCCAACAGTGAGAGAGGAAAGGACTGGGTCCCCAGGAGAGGTCAGGCAGGCTTCTGGAAGCTTGCAGATGGAAGGAGTGGCCAGCTGGAGCCTTGCTGGCACTCTGGTGAAGCACAACAAAATCAATTGTAGGAAGTGACATTTAAAAGACAGAAAGCCCATTTTCTTTTTATGGGACCCACACAAAATTCCAGCCAAACAGCCATGGAAGCTCCTAGCCTCTTCCCTGTGATTGTCCCCAAGGTGCCACCACGGGGCCCGAAGGGAGGGCCAGGCAGAGGCGGCCTCAAAGCCCCGTCCACAAGGGTCCTGATGGCAGGGGCATCACCTGGTCCATCTCACTGTTTTCAGTCTGCGACCTGCTCCCGCAGGTCCCCCAGCGCGTCCCCGATGTGTCCAGGTGTCCCTCCCCCTGGGCACAGTGGCCTCTGGTTCCTGGGAGGATTCACTCCTGGAACTCGGTGCCTCCAGCTTCGAAACAAGCGTGTGTGAAGCATGATGTCAGATGAGTTTTGCTAAATGTCAACTTCAAGTTCCTTCTTGTAATTTTTTAACTTGAGTGTAGTTGGCACAAGACGTCACATCACTTTCAGGTGTACAACGCGGTGACCGGACAGCGTGGGCAGGACGCCGTGCTCCCCCGAGCGTAGCTCCCGGCTGTCACCGCGCGACGCTCCTCCAGCGCCACTGGCTGTGGTCCCAGCACTGGGCCTCCCGCGCCAGGACTCCTTCGCCCCGTAACCCCGTAACCGTAACCGGAAGCCTGGCCCTCCCTCCCCCCTGAGCCCGTCTCTCCAGCCCCGCCCCTCCCCTCTGGCAACCACCAGGGCAGGGCATTCTCTGCATTTATGGGTCTCTTCCTGCTTTTTTTGCTTGTTTTGTTTTGTTTTTTAGATAACACATATAAGTGAAATTCTATGGTTTTTGTCTTTCTCTGGCTGATTTGTTTCACTCAGCATAATATATTCTAGGCCCACCCAGGTGGTCACAAATGACAAGGTTTCATCCCTTTCGTCTGGCTGAGTGATATTCCACTGTATATTATACACCACATCCTCTTTATCCATCATCAGTCAATGGGCAGTTGGGCTGCTTCCATATCTTGGCCATTGTAGATAGCGCTGCTATAAACATGGGGGTGTATATGTCAAATTAGTGGGTTTTGTTTTGGGGGGGGGGGGGGTTGTAAATACCCAATCATGGAACTTTGAGGTCATAAGGCAGTTCTATTTTCAATTTTTTGAAGAATCTCCATACTGTTTTTGGCCATGGCTGCACCAGTTTGCATTCCCATCAACAGTGTAAGAGGGTTGCCCTTTCTCTGTGTCCCCCTCAAAACCTGCTGTTTTCTGTGCTGTTGATTTTAGCCATTCTGACAGGTGTGAGGTGACATCTCATTGTGGTTTTGATTTATATTTCCCTGATGATGAGTGATGTTGAGCATTTTCTCATGTGTCTATTGGCCATCTGGATGTCTTCTTTGGGAAAGTGTCTGTTCATATCTTTTGCCCATTTTTAATGGAATTGTTTGGTTTTTGTTTTGTTTTGTGTGCTGAATTGTGTAAGTACTTTACAGATTTTGTTTTTGTGTGTGATTTTTTTTATTTTTTAATGTTTTTTTATTTTTGAGAGAGAGAGAGAAAGGAACAGAGCACGAGAGAGAGGGGGGAGACACAGAATCCAAAGCAGTCTCCAGGCTCTGAGCTGTCAGCACAGAGCCCAACATACAGCTCAAACTCAGAACGGGGAGATCATGACCTGAGCCAAAGTCGGATGCTTAAATGACTGAGCCACCCAGGCACCCCTGCCTTAGATTTGGGATACTAACCCTTATTAGGTCAGACCCCGGAGGCTGCTCTCAGGCGTGCCTACCGACTACCTCCCTGACAGATTCGGTGTGGGGGTCCCCACGTGGGTGTCCTGAGAACCACCCTTCTCCGAGAATCAGGGATTTGAGGCTGAATCCTCCTCATGGTTAACACGCCCACTCCCTGTGCAGTCCAACCAACACAGCACAAAACGGCTAAGTGTCATCAATTTTCCCTTTGACAGAAGATGAGCAAAAGCTACACTCTGAAGCAGCCTGGAAGAATAGCCTACGATGCTGGTGTGATAAAGAAGTTTTGGGAGGAAAAGATCGAGCTGCACACAAAACAGCTGCAGAGCGAGGACATGAGGACCCGCAGGAGCGCCCTGGACAGGTGAGCTCGCTGCAGAGCACGGCCTGGGGCCGCTCGGCCATCACCATCCAGACACCGGCACTGCCCTCAGATTCAGCCACAGGAGGAGCGGCTGCAGCCACGGAACACCACTCACATTGACTCAGCTTAGAACCTTGATCACTGGGCTGGGGAGGAGAATGCCCCATCCCTGCAACCCCACCCGCTAACACCTACCAGCCCACCTGCCACCACCCAGCCTTCCACTCCCCGTCCCTGCATCCCTCCCTCCCCCCATCCCCCGCCCCCCCATCCCCCACTCTGGAAGGTCTTGCTAGAAGTTATCAAAGAAGCCTTGTCTGGCGCAGACTGATTTTCTGACCGTTTCCCCCCCGGAGTGCAGGCTAAATCATCACACTCCTTCCCACACGTTTGCAGACCCAAAGCCCCTTTCTTCCCTGAGATGAGGCGAGGGGTCTGTGGGTGCAGAAGAGGGTCTCCTAGGTGACCCCGGGCAGACTCAGGGGTGCCTGGTCTCAGGGACAGCTAAAAGGGCAGGTTAGCACATAATTCGCACCTAGACAAGGGCTCAGATGGCCAGATATTCCAGAGTGACCACAGCTTTCATCCTCAAACAGCCCAGCAGCTGCTGCCCTGGGCGCCCAGTTGGAAAGGAGGGTTCCCGGAGGGGCAGTGGGACCAGGTCTGGTGCTGACCTTGCCGGAGGCCCGGCTGCCATCATCCAGGACACCTCACCTGTCATCCAGCACACGTGTCCCCGACAGGCCCAGTACGGGAGGCCGGAGTGTCCCTCCTCTCTGCATGGCTCAGCCCCCCACCTCACACACAGCCCGAACACGGGAAGAAGGGGCCTCCCACTAATGCCTCCTGCCAGCCCTCGGCTCCCGCGTGAGGGTGCCACGGCCTCAGCCTTGTCCTACGTGCACCTTCAGACCCTGGAAACTTCTGGGTCTTCTGCCCACAGACCCGGGTCCCAGGAACGGGCGCCGGGTCAGACAGTGAGAGTGTGGTCGGCAGTGGCTGGGTTAGTCACTGAGGGTCTGGGCTGCTCAGGGACAGACTGTGGAGTGTGACCTTCTGTGGGGGATATGGGACTATTATTAGGCCGCAGACCTGGCCGGAAAGATTGTTCCCTGTCTGCTGGACAACAGCAATCCCCACAGCATCCCCACAGCCATCCTACGTGCTCCCGGGAGCCATGTCTGGCCCTGGGCCCAGCCAGTCAGCAGCTGCGCCCTGGTGAGGGGACAGGAACATGGCCCTCACGTGACACCAGCCTAACGGCCTGCTGCTTCGAGCCACCTTCCTCATTCACGTCTCCGGCTGCTGGAACAGCATCTATGTGCACGACTCTTACCAGTTTGTCCTCCAGACCCAGAGGCGTTCGGGAGCTGGGCTCCCAGCCCACACCGCGCCCTCCAAACCCAAACCACACAGCAGGGCCGCGGCCTGCACACGAATGTTCAGGTCTGTTCCCACCCAGTCACCCCGTGTGTCATGCTGTGGTCACAGCAATTCGCCACCAGCGGGCAGGCGGGCTGGGCAGGCGGCTGGGAGTACCCCGGCAGGGGCCCGTGCGAGGGCGCTGGTGAGGGGGCCCCGGCCGACCGTGGGGACTCGGTCCGGTCCCCGTGAGCACATCTCCTACACAACAAACCAGGCCCACTGACAAAGGAGGAATTCAGGACATGGCTCAGTCTCTCCCGGCCTCAGAAGTTTCCAGAAACTGCTTCCTGGACAGAGCACTTTCCCTCTCCGGGCTGGGGACCGGAGTGAGCCCCTCCGTGTTGGGCCGTCGCCCCCACCCGGGACCGGCCGGGCCTCCGAGGTGGCAGGGCTCTCTGGGACCCACAAGGTCACGGCCGCTGGCCGCCTGGAAGGGGACGGATGCACGGGAACATGTGCAGAGGTGCCGACAGAGGCCTGGCTGCCGCCGGCCCACGGCTGACTCACAGGCCAAAATTATCGTTGTCCTAGGCTCCGCGGTGAGTGGGCTCGGATGCTGGAGGGCAGGAACAAGATGCTGCAGGGCCCCCCCGAGGCCCCCACGCGGCCGTGCCTGCTGGGCCCCCAGCCTTCCCACGCACGAGACACGACGGCAGCCTGAGGCTGAGGGGCCTGAGCGCCAGCGGGAGTCGGAGGCGTTGCTCATCCCCCGTCCCTGCGGCCACGGGTCCCATCACGGTGTCGCCCTCCCCCCAGCACATGGCAGGTACCCAATAAAGCCCAACATTATCAGATTACATGTTTTGTGCAAACTTTTCTTCATACCTTTAACATTTACACACATTGGAAGCTCCCGTGGTGTTTTTAGCCCCTAAGAAGCCACAGGCACCTGTCCTGGGCTCCGGCCTCCTGCCTGCAGCCTGGAACTCGGCTCTTTCTTGCCTTTGATCGAAATACACGCGTAAACTCAACCCCAGGATGCGGCCTCGTGTGATGCTGGGTAGAGCTCTGTGTTTGTGCAGAATTCTCTTAAATGCTTCATTCATTAGCCACAACATCTCAGGAAACTAAACATCCTTATTTTTATAGTTGGAAAGTTCAGGATTGGAAAGTTGTGTGTTCAGGGCGCCTGGGTGGCTCAGTGGGTTGAGGGTCTGACTCTTGATTTCAGCTTCAGGTCATGATCCCGGGTCATAGGGTTGAGCGCCATGTCAGGCTCACAGTTGAACATGGAGTCTGCTTAGGATTCTCTCTCTCTCTCTCTCTCTCTCTTTCTCTAAAATAAATTTTTTTTAATTTTTTTAAAAAGGAAAGGCGTGTGTTTCCAAAGCCACGAAGGTTGTTAGGGTCGGGGTTCAGTGCTTGGCCACACTTGTCCTGTCCCTTGGCACCCCAGCTATGGCTGTGACCACCCTGGAGTCCTGGGGCAAGAAAACCGAGCACACAGCGGAGGCCAGGCCACCAGAGGACCTGGGCCACATCAGCCGACAGGGACCCAGACTGCAGCCAGCACCCGTCCCGATGTGTGAGCCCAAAGCCCACCACCCCTGTCCTCACTGCGCCCGCCCTGCTGTCACCGCTGCACTTCATCCTTAGTGACACAGGACCCCCGTTCGGGGGACGGGATCCAGTCTGTGTCCTCTCTCCAGATGTAACTGCTTACAGGGTTTGGGTTTTGTTTCGTTTGACCCTCTGATCAAGTTGGCAGGGAGACAGGATGAGCAGGACTTCGCAGGTCATGGGAGGCTCCCCAGAGGAAACACTGACGCCTACAGCTAAGTAACACCCGGAGCCACGCAGGTTCCTCGTAGGCACCCCCAGAGCGGAGCACAGACCAGACAGGCGAGCATGAACATCCAGGAAGAAAAGCCCAGAACCCGACACCGAGCAGGGGTGTCTGTCTGGCCAAATGAGCAAGCGGACAGAACCCAGCGAGTGTGCCTTACGACACCAGCCATGTCCCTCCGGCCGTCCCCAGACCGTCTGTCATCACTCGTGACTCAGGAGATTCCACTGGTAACACACTGGGGAGCGTGGGTGTTAATACCCAAAATAGTTCCTGAACAGAAGTCACTCGCTGATGCTCGCAGAGCCCAGAGCTGCCGAGGGGAACTTTATCTGACGGTAAACTTAGAACGCATTTACTGTCAATGGTAGGAAGCTGGGCTGTCCAGTGAGACCATCGTGGGGTGGAAGAGCCTGTTCACACAGCAGCCCTTGCTGTGAGGCTGTGCGGAACCTTCCAGAACAGCCACACCCTCCTTGCTGTCCGTCACGAGCCCGTCGCCCCTCCCACTAACATAGAAGCCAATGGACACCAGGCAGTTGACCGGCCACGTCTTTGGGGTCCCCATCACTAATCACCTGGGCAGAGCTGAGCAGGTTCTGACACAGGAGGCATGGGGGGAGGTGAGCTGACCCCAGCCCCCAGGGCCTTTGAGGGGCTCGGGACAGGTGGGGGCGGGGAGGGAGCAGCCACAGCCCCAAGGACCCCCCCCCAGGGGCTCAGGACAGGTCTGGGGGGGGGGGGAGGTGAGCAGCCCCCAGTGGCTCAGCGTGGGTGGGGTGAGCTTGTGTGTAGAGCGAAGAAGGCGGAGCCACCCACCCTGCAGGCCCCCAGCCGGCCACTCTGCCTCCAGGCGGGCGGGGAACTGGCTGTGGGGACAGATGGTCTGCACCTCGTTTGGGGTGGAGCCTCCCCGCATTCACAGTTGTCCCAGCGCCCCGAGCTGAGCTCTGGAGTTCAGTGCTAGCTACTGTACAGAAGTTTCATAGAACAGAAAAGTTTTTAAAACGAAATGCAAGGTTCACACACACCGTCCTCTGCCGCTGGCCCCGTGGCCGGGAGGGCGGGTGCCTCCCGACAGGGAGGGGCCCTGCTCCCAGGGGGGCCCCGAGGCTTGCCTGCCCCCGTCAGGTCCCCACCCCACCCCGCACGCACACCTGCCGTCGTAGGAACAGGTCCCACTCGGGGGGGTAGCTGAGCAGGCCCTGGGTTTCTCTGCTCAGGCTGGAGGAGGGGAGGGGGTCCTTAGGCTTCACACTCAGGGTGTTCTCTCCCTCCAGGCGTCGCTGTCCCCACACCAGCCACCAAGCCCACCGTCCCTATATTCATTTCCTCTCCTCTCCCAGGGGTGATGAGTCACGTGGGAGGGGACGGAGGTGTTAGCTAACCTTACTGCACATCGTACCCGTGCATCAGATCATCACCGGACACCCTAACTTTACAGGGTGTCACTCGCCAATGACCTGTCCGTCAATGGCGCTAGGGAAGGAGGGAGGCAGGGGGCCAGGGTCAGAGGCTGGAGGTGCCCCAGCCCCCAGGGGCACCCGGGAGGCACCAGCCCTCCTGACACCTTGATTTTATTTTATGCCTTTAATGTTTACTTATGTATTTTGAGAGAGAGAAGGAGAGGGAGACAGACAGAGCAAGCGAGAGTGTAGGGGAGGGGGAGAGAGAGACAGAGACAGAGACAGAGAGACAGAGAGAGAATCCCAAGCAGGTTCCAGCTGTCAGCACAGAGTCCAACGGGGGGCTCGGCCCCACGACCTGAGCTGAAATCAAGAGTCAGACACTCAACCGCCTGAGCCCCAGGACACAGCTGCAGGGCAGGGGATGGGGGAGGGCAGTCAGGGGGGCCCCTCAACCCGGGGTCTGGACCGGGGTCTACAGCACACACACCTGCTCCAGAGCCCCTCACTTAGACCAGGGGGCCCTGGCCCCTCCCCCTGCCCCCACGCCTCCCCCACAGGCTGAACTCCAAGTGCCACCCCCCAGGGGCCGGGGGGGACCGGAGGAGAATGCCTCCCTGACCGGCTTCCAGACCCCACGTCCTTCTCTCTGATCTCTCTGGAAGACGCCCCGCACTGCCTGCCAGATTGGCTCACTGCCGTGGCTCACGGCTCGGGGGTAACAGAATCAGAAGCACATTCAGGAAACCCTTGTGTGCGGAGGGAAGCCTACTGTCCTCTGTCCTCTGCAGTGACCCCCCACAGCCTGGCCTCGAAAGGCTTGCCCCTCCCCAACACAAGCGTGGTGAACCGTGCATTTCTTCCCTACAAACTTCCAAGTGTTCCTTCTCCATTTGAGAGAGAAGACCCAGGCCACGTCTGCTGTGAGCTCAGCCAACCCTCCAGTCACCCCTGTGTAGACCCCTCCTCGGCCCCCCCACCCGCCCGCAGCCCCACCCCGGGAGGAGGCCTGGCTCGTGCTCAGACCGGGACTAGACAGTGCGAAGGGACAAGACCAGGAGCTTGAACTTCAGCGGGTGGCCCGGGGTCAAGGGTGAGTCTCACTGTCGCGGCGGGGACCGGACCGCTGGGCAAGTCGTCCCGGAACAGGTGCACCAGAGCCCGTGGACTGTGAACACACCTCCACGTGCGACCGGGTCGGTGGGGCGAGAAGCCAGCTCACCACGTGGCCCAAACAGCGGGCCAACGACCTAAGTCCAGACCCTCTGGAATGTTCAGGGCGGCGGCCGCTGACAGACGCTCCTCTTCCGCATCCACCAGGGAAGGGCCTGACTTCTTCACCTGCTCCGGTGCGGTTCCACATCTCCGAGGGTCTGTTCATGGAGGATGAGCCCGTTCGAACCCACCAGCGTTCCGCACGGCCCACAGCCCTGCCCCGACGCCCTGCCCTGCGCCCGCCCCCCCGGCACGCGTGTCCCCGCCTCCACGGGGTTTCTGCCATCACCCAGGCCTTGCTGCCTGCCGCCGCGGCTCTGAGACCCACACTCAGAATTTTTGCCCAAGAAGGCCAGGCGTCGCTGGAAAAGGCAGCCGGGCTGACCCAGGTCCCCCCAAGCCACAGCCACGGCCCGTGGAGGGAGCACACTGAGGGTGTCTGCGTTCCTGTCCCTGGTGAGCTCTGCCGTGGGGGGTGGCGTGGCACTGGGCTCTCACTCCCCACGCCCGCTGTTGGCTCTCCCGTCCGGCACTCAGGCGACCCGTGCCCTTGAGCTGCTAGGATGCTCGGAACCTCCCCTCTGGCCGTGGCGAGTGACCGCAAACACCCTCCCACCGCAAACAGGTAGAAAATCAGGCAAACACAGGGCGGTTGCTTGCAGGCGCTGGGTGGCAGGCAGAAGCTGACTGTAGGCCACGGGCCACCTGGGCCGGCCTTCCGCCCAGCGGCCTCCCCCGCCCTAGGGGGTGGGGCCTGGGGAAGCAGGACCCACAGGAAGACGCACCTGACCCCACGGCCCAGGCCCAGAGCCTGGGGCCCCCGCATCCCTGTCCGAGGCGGCCTGCCCTGTGTGCAGGGCAAGCCACCGTGTCCCTGCCCTGTCCAAACGGGGGTCTCCTGGGGGTCACAGTCTGGGGATACCCGAGAAGGCCAGGCCTTAGGAATAAGAAACGTGTCCTGGAGGAAGGGCCACAGACAAAAGGACTCAGAACGGGCCCAAGGGGTGTGGGGCCAGGCCCTTATCCGTGGGGCAACACCCCCTCCCAAGGAGATCACTTCTTCCTCACTGGCCTCGTACCTACCCTACAGGCCGGCCGTCATGTAACGTCATGGAGTGACCTCTCACACAACACGGGCAACAACAGAGCAGAGTGGAGACCAGGAAAGTGCAGTGCTCCCACTGGAGCCAGAGAAAGGAACAAGTTAGGGGCAGCCCCCAGATGCCGCCCTCCCCCTCCTGGCCAGGAGGACAGGGTCTTGGGAAAGAGCTCAGTGTCTGAAATGAAAATACGCTGGTGACTCAGGAGCAGGAAAGAGGCAAATGAGCAAGAAAAGAGGGGGAGAGGGGAGGGGAGGGGAGGGGAGGGGAGGGAAGAGGAGAGGAGAGGGAGAGGGAAGGAGAGAGAGAGAGGAGGGAGGAGGAGAGGAGAGGGAGAGGAGGAGGGAGAGGAGAGGGGAGGGAGAGGGGAGGGGGAAGGGAGGGAGAGGGGAGGGGAGGGAGAGAGGAGGGAGGAGGAGAGGAGAGGAAGAGGAGGAGGGAGAAGAGAAGAAGGAAGAGAAGGGAGGGAGAGGGGGAGAGAGGAGAGAGGGAGAGAAGAGGGAGGAGGAGAGG
>NW_026057584.1:476155-490267 GCF_023721935.1 Panthera uncia
GGAGAGGAGAGGAAGAGGAGGAGGGAGAAGAGAAGAAGGAAGAGAAGGGAGGGAGAGGGGGAGAGAGGAGAGAGGGAGAGAAGAGGGAGGAGGAGAGGAGAGGGAGAGGAGGAGGGAGAGGAGAGGGGAGGGGAGGGAGAGGAGAGGAGAGGAAGGAGGAGAGGGGAGGGAGAGGAAGGAGGAGAGATGAGGGAGAGGAAGGAGGAGAGGGGAAGGAGAGGAAGGAGGAGAGGGGAGGGAGAGGGGGAGGGGGGAGAGGGGAGGGGAGGGAGGAGGAGAAGAGAGGGAGAGGAGGAGGGAGAGGAGGAGGGAGAGGAGAGGGGAGGGAAAGGGCAGGGAGAGGGGACAAGAGAGGGAGAGGGGAGGGGGAGGAAGAGGGGGAGTGGGGAGAGGGGGAAAGGGGAGAGGGGAGGGAGGGAGAGGGGGAGAGGGGAGGGGAGGGGAGGTAGGGAGGGAGGAAGAGAAGAGAGGGAGAGGAGGAGGGAGAGGGGAGAGAGGGAAGAAGGGAGGGAACGGCCTGAAGAGGCCACCGGCGCCCGGGGGCAGTGCCCGGGCAGTGGCTGAGCACCCATCCACGGCGGCCCCCTCGCCATTCTCAGCTCCTGTCTGCGGTGACAGGTCTGTGCCCACAACTCCCAGCCAGCCGCAGCCTCCCAAGGAGCCTGACCTGTGGCGCACACTCTTGAGGCAGAAAGTAGGCGATTACGGTTCGAGTGTGTGCGGAAGGGAGCACGGTGGCCAGAAGAGTGTAGGTTCCGTGCTCCCGCTGGGATCTCACACCCGCTGAGGGGCCGACAGCCTGTGGCACGCCACGGGCCCAGTCGTGATCCCCAGAAGGACTACTAAAACCAGAGCACGAAGAGGCATGACTAAGAGGCCAGCAGAGGAAGTAAATTAAGGTGAAATACTAGGGGCGCCTGGGTGGCTCCGTCGGTGGAGCGTCTGACTCTTGCTTTCAGCTCAGGTCATGATCCCCGGGTCACGAGATCGAGGCCTGAGCCAGGCTCTGCGCTGACGGCTCGAGCCTGGAGCCGGCTTCGGATTCTGTCTCCTTCTCTCTGCCCCTCCCCCGCTCACTGGCACGCATTCTCTCTCGCTCTCTCTCTCCCTCTCTCTCGAAATGAATACATAAATAAACATTTTAGAAAATGAAGTACCAAAAAAATTCTGAAAAAAGGTAGGAGTGGAGGAACCGAGGAAGAAAAAGCAGAACAGATACAAAACAAATGCCAAGATAAGACGGTTAAAAAACAAACAAGAAAGGGGGATTTCGAGCCAACTGTATGGAAAAGTGCACACAACACAAAGACAGAAACAAAGACAGAGGTCATCAGACGAGACGCACGCCAGGACCCAACTCCACTTCAAGCATGGGGACCCAGGCCGCATGTCTCCGGGACACAGGGACCCAGGCCGCATGTCTCCGGGACAGAGGTGCGCCCGGCCGGCCAGCGTCAGAGAGCTGCGGTGCCCACGTCGGACCACGAGGCATCCCAGGGGAAACGAGGGTGCCGTGTGGTGACAAAGGAATCAGCCGCCAGGGAGACATAAAAATCCTAAATCCTGTCGAACCTGATACCCGAGTTTCAAAATGTAACAGGAAACCGGGCAGAACTGAAGGGCGGGGCTCGGACGCTTCAGCAACAGGTAAGGACTTAGAAGCGCGGACACGATGCGCGTTTACAGAACCTTGCACCCAACAATTGCCGAAAACACATCATTGTCGAGTGTGTGAGGCACACTTACCACGGATGTCTGCCACCACGAGTCATGAAGGAGATGCAAACCGAGGCCACACGGAGATGCCACTACCCCTGCGTCGGGTCACAGAGGCGGAGACGGGCCCGGCACCCGCCGGAGGCTCCGAAATGGGGTCAGGAAGAGGGTCCGGGTCGTGGCAGCTGCGGCTAGGTGCGCAGTGTCCGCTGAGGGT
This sequence comes from Panthera uncia, assembly GCF_023721935.1. Taxonomy (NCBI): domain Eukaryota; kingdom Metazoa; phylum Chordata; class Mammalia; order Carnivora; family Felidae; genus Panthera; species Panthera uncia. The sequence continues at coordinate 478,089 of NW_026057584.1, forward strand.
GGCCCTTCTTTCTTAAAGAGCTCCGTTCTAACGCCGCTCGCCGAAGGAAAACCAGAGAGCTTCTCTTGGTTACGCTAAGGCTGTGCTTGGCGGGACCAGGCCCCTGTCAAAACCTAGCTGAAAATTAGTGGAAACGGCAAGCTTCCCGTGGGCAGCAGGGGGTAACGCCCAGGCGGCGGAGGAGAGAGGCCTGGGGCTCCAGGAAGCTCAGAGTCAACGTTGGAGGAAAGGACTCGCAGCCATTTTGCTCTGAGGCCCACGGTCAGCGTCCAGTGCCTCCCCGACCCTCGGGGGAGCCCAGAGGTGGCCAGGAGCCCAGGGCGGCCGTCGTTGGAAAAGTCAAAAATCCCGGGCAGGCAGAGAAGTAACAGCTGCAGCAGAGGGGAGGAGGAGGGGGATCACGGGGCCGCCAGGGAGGGATCAGCTGTTTGTCACACACATCGTGTCACGTATGGAATTATTTTGACTTTTACACACCACAGAAAGTCCCACTTTGCCGTGATCTAAGGAAAATAACACTGCAGCCCCGGTGCCACCAGGAAGCAGGGAGAAGAAGCAGCTCCTGAGCCCTGCGTTTCTGGGAGTTAGAAGGTTTCCTATCACTTTCCTAATAAAAACGGAGGGGGAGGTTCAGGTCACAAGTGGGTAAGTGTGCGTTCTTGTGGGCGCCTGGGGACAAGCTCTTCCTGGAGGCAGGCCCACCCCTTCCCTGGTGCTTGAAGGAGGACCTAAGATCCGCCCTGGCTCTGACCCCACACTCACCCAGCCCCTTTGTGATTACAATGGTAGAACCTTCCAGAATTTTCTGAAAAACAATGCCAGACTACATTTGCTGATGAGAAGGGCTGGACTATAGGATAGATGTGTTTTCTGATCAAAATCAACAAATTGTCCTGACTTTTCAACTCAGAGGAAAGATGATAGAAAAGCATTTCAGATGGGACAGTTTGAAGTCAGGATTCCAGCTGATAGAGTTTGCAGAGTGGGATCGCAGCCACCTGCCAGGGCCTCGGGCAAGGGCACCTGGTACCTGCAGGAGGCCAGCCGTGGCAGGGATGTGCTGGGACTGACGGTGCACTGTGGCTGCCCTCAGGGAGAGGGCCTGGGAAAGTGCCCATCCACCGCCTGCGTCCCAGCGCAGGGCATGAACTAATCGGGGTCCGTCTGGTGCAGCCCTGTCACCCCCTGCCCTGCAGGAGGTCTCCTTGAAGCCCCCCTCCGCACACACAGGGCCCTTCCTTCTTCCCCCAGCTTGAGAAGCTCACATCGCTGTGCTCAGTCCCTGGCACGCAGGAAGTGTGACTCATTCCTTCACTAGAACATTTACCCAAAATCAGGAAATTGTTCACACTTTGAGACACCCCCCCCCCCCCCGGCTCTGGCTGAACTAACAGTATTTGCATTTAAAATGTGTCTGCCTTTGGTTCTCTTCGAGATGTTTTAGACATTCGGTGTCTCTATTATTGACTGAGTTCCCAAAAATAGTTATTGCCACATCATACTGAATTAGGCCCAAACTGGTCATTCAGGCTGTACAAGAGACAGGTGTGGAATCAGGTGCAGACTCAAGTACAGGGTCAGGAACAGGCTCAGGTATGGGCCCAGGTGTGAGTCAGGCATGAACTCAGGTGCAGACTCAGTGTGTGCTCAGGTGTGGGTCAGGTGTGAGCTCAGGTGCAGCAGACTCAGTGTGGGCTCAGGTGTGAGCTCAGGTGCAGACTCAATGTGGGCCCAGGTGTGGGCCCAGTGTGGGTCAGGTGTGGGCTCAGGTGCAGACTCAGGTGTAGGCTGTCCTAGATTTGAGTCCCAGGCACGCCTTGGCATTTTAGCCGGTGTCTGTGAGCCTGCAGTCTCCCGTGATAACGAAGGTAAACAGGCGCTCAAAGGAGCTGGTGTGCCCGGATGCGGATGCCCGGATGGGGATCTGTCACAGAGCGAGTGCATGTGCTCTCTGCATTTGCTATCGGTCTTATTAATGAAACTTAATTCTTAATGAGTTAATTATTAATGATTTAATGAAATTTAGCTATTCATAAAGACTAATGTTAATGATGTCGATGACGGATGGAGTTTGCTGGGTTTTAACAAACCGTCTGATTAAACAGAAATATTTAAACAGCAGCCATCAGTCGCGCCATCGCTGGGCTGCGTGTCCCGCCAGCGGCCACACGGGGGCGCCTCAGGACAGCGCGGGCGGCCAGGCGCTGGAGGCGGGGCCGGAGAAGGGGCGGGGCTGGGGCGAGGGGAGGGGAGGGGAGGGGCTGGAAGAGGGGCAGGCGTCTGGAGAAGAGGGAGGGACTGCGGGGGGTAGGGCTGGGGGCAAGGGGCCAGGGCCGGTTTAGGGTGTCAGGGGCTGGAGAAGGGGCCGGGAGCTGGAGGAGGGAGCGGGAATGGAAAGGGCCCAACGCGGCCAACCGGCAGAGGGACCAGATGGACCCTTACCTCCTGACTCTCACCAGGGCTCCCCCAGTGGGGTGGGGCCGGACTGGCTTCCATCCCTCAATCAATCAGAAGAGACCCCGGTTTCAGATATTAAGCTCCTCCCCAGGGCAGCCCTGGTGAGCAGGGTCCCTGAGCTGAGGGAGGTGCTCCCCAGGGGGTCCTCTGGGAAGGACAGGCCCCTCTGGCCAGCCCCTGGCAGGGTTCCCGACCCCCACCCTCGTGGGGCAGGAGGGTCTCCAGCGTCCATCCCAAAGGGACGCTGGTCCTGCCCTGGGACCCCCGCGACTGTGGGCAGAGTGTCCCTCCCTGGGGAGAGTCCAGCGGCAGATCCCACGGTGGGCACTGCCACCCCCAAGTCATTTCCAGGGAAGCCAGTGAGCTGGGCGAGGACCCATGTGTGAGGACAGGACAGGGAACCTACCCATGTCGGACCTCCCTAACAGACTCCCCGGTAGGTGTCCACACCCAGTGTAGATGGGTCGCTGGAGGCGGGGAGGGGGAGGAGGAGGGGGGTGGGAGGGGCAGGGGGGTGGGGGGTGAGGGGGGGGGTGGCAGCTGCCCCAGGACAGAGGGCTCTCACCTGGTGTGGGTCCTGCCCTCCTAGTGAGGCTCTCACCCAGTGTAGACGGGACTTGGAGGGTCTGTGTTTAGGTCTGCCCTGGGTCCCAGTGGCATCAGGTGAGGGCTCCTGTTCAGGCTGTCTGAGGTCTGCAGACCCTGTGTCCCACACAGGCTTGGCCTTCAGGGCAGGGCGGAACCTTCTGGGTTTGCTGGTATTTGAAGCCTCACCTGCACCTCTTCTCTCCCAGCCAACAACGTAGTAGGTGCAGGAGCACCCCCGTCCCCGTGCCTCCCCCAACATGCACCTGTAGGATCCAGGTCAGGCCAGAGGGCAACTGGGCAGAGCCCTGGACGAAGGTTTCCATACACTCAGCTCCCCCCCCCAACAAGGCAAGGCTTCCCCAGACCCTCTCATCTGACCCCCCGCTTCCCAAATCTCAGACCTCGGGGTCCCTGCAGACAACTCCCCACCTCCCTGGGGCCCCGCCTGGAGAAGGAGGGCATGGGGGCCTGATATGGTCATGCCCAATGTCATGCCTCCACCTGGCTGGGAACTGCACAGCCCAATACCCCTGCCCCTTAGAAGTGGGCCCTGCGGCCTCTGAAGATGGAAATCCAGAGTGTGGCTGACGGGAGGGTTCTGATTTCTGGCGTGGATGGCCCTTCTCCCACCACAGCAGTGCTGTCACGCACGGGGTCCTGGGGCAGGTCGGGGGGCAGGGAGGTCACCACGGCTCAAGGGGGCTTTTACCTTTTCCCAGAGTGGTGGGGGTGTGGCAAGTGATCTGCTCCAGGAGGGTCCCAGGGGTCCACACAGGAACGCGGCTCGTGCATGGCCCGCGTCCCCGTGCTCAAAGGACAGAGCGTCCCGGCCCAGCACACCCGGCCGGGAGTCCAGAAGCCATCAGGGGAACAAGTGCTGGGCATGACCGGGTCCCTGCAGGGAGGTGCCCGCCACACCCGCCCACCTCCAAACCTTCCGGGTGCTGGCTTCCACTCAGCCCAAGAGCACTGTGGGTTTTTTTCCGTTTAACTTTTATTTTACTGGATTGTAACACTCACACAGACAAGTGCCTGGAGCACGCGTGGGCAGCTTGGCGGACAATCACGGCGTGGACATCCACGAAGCCACGACTCACATCAAGAGACAGAACACACACAGAAGTGGGAAGGGGAGGGGAGGGTAAGGACCAGCTGTCAGAGGACTCAGCTCCGGGAGGGCAGGGAGGGGGGCAGGGGGCCCGGGGGTGCGGACAGGGGCGGGGGTCCCGTTGCTCTGCGGCCTGGGCGGCCCTGCTGGAGGGGCGCGGCGGGGACCCGACGGGGGGCGTCGGCCTCACCCTGGCCGTCAGGGGCTGAACTTGTACAGGTACATAATCCACAGGATGCAGACGGTCATGGACACCCAGATCCACACTTCTTCGTAGGGGTCGAAGCAGGGCCTGCAGCAGCCGTCCTCGGGGCACAAGTCCTCCTCCCAGCCGGGCTCGGGGCAGGACCTGCCCAGCCTGGCCCGCGGCCGCCTCCTCTTCTGGGACTGGCCGCGGGGGGCCAGGCCACCCCTCGGGGAGCTGCCGGCGGTAGAGCTGGGGCCCACACGCTTTATGATGTTGAAGACCGAGAAGGGGATGGTGACGGAGCCCTCGCTGATGGTGACGGGTCTGCGGGCGTGGGGCCCCCGCGGGGGCTCCCGGCCAGCGACGGCGGGGCCCTGGCCGCCGCCCCCCTCCTCTTTGCCTCGGGTGACGTTGGCAGAAGCACCCTTGCCTGTGCCTTCGTCAGTAAAGACGAAGGGGAAGGTGACGGAGCCGTTGACGATGGGGAAGGAGTCCTCCTCTATGACGATGTTGGCCAAAGACGAGGGGAAGGTGACGGAGCCCTCTCCGTCATCCGTGAGGCCGACGATGTAGGACACTGGCAACCGGCTGCTCCCCGCAGGGCCCCGGTCGCCCGGGTCGGTGTCGGTGGGGCTGGGGATGGAGCCCCGGCCCTTGAAGATGAAGCCTTTGAGCTGGAAGGGCCTGATGCTGTTGATGAGGAGGCCTCGGCCGTGGAAGATGGGGCTCTTGAAGTTCACCGGGAGCCCTTTGCCCTTGGGCGGGGCCGTGGGGTTGGCAGGCAAGTAGATGGAGCCCCTACCAACGACGAGCGGCCCGCGGGGGTCAGCCGCCGGGAGGGGGCCCCCCCTGGGGCCGACACCGCCCCTGGCATCGGCGCCGGGCCCCCTGTCCCTGCCCGCATCCACAAGGGAGAAAGGAACGGTGACTATGTCGTCGTCGCGCTCGAAGAAGTTGCTGCTCTCGGACACGGGGTTCCTGATGAAGTCGGACACGGACAGGGGGATGCTGATAGAGTTGGGGGTGTAGCCCCGGGAGCGGTCGACCACGGGCCCGCTGCCAAGGCTGAGCAGCTGCTTGCCGGCAGCGGCCGAGGCCACGCCGTCACCCCCGTACAAGGTGTACCTGCCCTTAATGGAGCCGGGGCTCTGGACCTCGGGCCCCCAGGCCGGGTCTGGGGGCTTCTGGAAGAAGCAGACCCCCAGGTCGCAGGCCTCGCAGCGCTCGCCGAAGCAGATCTCGGGGCACTGGTCCGCGCTGAGACCCTCCCCGTAGCACTTCTGCAGGATGAACAGAACCAGCTTGTTGAGGAAGAGCCGCACGTTCAGGAGACTCACCTGGCAGGCCCCCTGGGAGCCCGGCGGGCACAGCCGGCAGCGCTGGCCCCAGAGGCGCATCTTCACCAGCCCCAGGCAGCTGGCCGGGTGGAACCACACGTGGAAGAGGATGTGCACGTGCGCCGAGGACCAGCCCCACTGGCAGCGGCCACACTGCAGCCTGAGGAGGACAGAGGGGCCGTGAGCGGCGGGCAGGGCCGAGCGCCCGTGCCCCCTCTGGGAAGGGACAGCGGGCGGGTACACACCCCTGACCTGCAGCCCGCAGTCTGAAAAGCCAAAGGGCAAATTCTTTTCCACCAGTCTGGCGGGAAAACCCGCTCAGGGACGAAGCCCGGCCGGACACCCGTGAGGGGTCACTGCACTGCCTGCTGCGTCCTGCTGCTTTTGTTTTGGGACTCAAGACCCAGGCTTAACAGCCCTGAGGAAATGTCACCAGGAGCCAAGCACCCTGTGAGTACCTGGTGGGGGGGAGCATCGCTGTGGGTACCTGGTGGGGGGCTGGGGGAGCACCCCTGTGGGTACCTGGTGGGGGGTGAGCACCCCTGTGGACACCTGGTGGGGGGTGAGCACCCCTGTGGACACCTGGTGGGAGGGAGCATCCCTGTGGACACCTGGTGGGGCGGGGGGGGGGGGGCCCCCTCGGGGGCGCCGGGGGGGGGGAGCACCCTGTGGGTACCTGTGGGGGGAGTGGGGGAGCATCTGCTATGGCTCAGCTGTGCACAGAAACATGGGGAAGCCCTGGAGGGAAGAGCCCCACCCGAGAGGAGAGGAGGTGACAGGGAAATAAAGTCGGGGCAGGGAGGGATGTCGGGAGAGCCGGGAGGGGCTGGGGGCTCCCAGCAGGACAGTGAGAGAGCCTCTTCGACGGGCCCGATCTGGCTCTAAACACGTGAGCAAGAGAGCCGTGCACCGGCTGTCTGGGGCTGAGGAAGGTGCTGGTCTGGGGTCTCTGTGGCTGCACGCCCCGGGGCCAGGCAGGGGCCCCCTCTCCCAGACCCTCAGGTCCTGGACGAGTGACCACACGCGGGCATTCCGCAGACAGTGCGGTCACTGGTGAGGACGGGCTCCGTGAGCATCGGCCGGCCAGCAGCACACGGCCACAGGTGGCCAGGGAGCACCCAAACGGCCAGTGCCCTGGGAGCCGCACTTCCAACTTCATTTCAGTGGAATCAACACGCACGCCAAGGGCCACGTGTGGCCAGTGGCTGCTATGTTGCAGAATGTAGGGCTGTGCTGTGTGACCCCGCCACTCGCTGGTGTGCCTGCACGAAAGCTGAAAACCAGCTAAATGGTGTTTATGACCCTCAACCACCCGTTTCAGGCAGTTCGCTTGTCTGTGGGACAGTGCCGTGTTTCTCCCAACACCTGGGAGAGACGACAGGCACTGGACACCTGCTCCCGGGGCTTTCAGACGCCGTGTCAGAGTGTGGCTTCCCACGGAGTCCCCCTGGGGACCTGTGAGGCCCCCTCCCCCCCTGAACCCCATCCCTGCAGGCCTGGCCCATCCCCACTGCTGTCATCATGATGACAAGAAGTGGGGTTCATGCAGTGACCCTCACAACACTAGGGTTCCCAACCTGGCCCTGGCCAGACACAGCCCCACCTCGGCCTGTGGCCCCTTCGGTCACAGTCATGACTCAGCTTCCCTGTCTCAGGCCCCTCTGCAGGGCAGGGTGTGACCACCATCACCCGCCCATCCCCCATTAGACCATCAGTGCTGCCATGGAAACCGGGAGATGCTGCAGTGGCCAAGTAAGCCTCCCACGCGTGGGTGGCCGCGTCACCCCACCAGCATCTGCCCCCCACCCCGAGTCCGCGGGGCCCCGACGGGGGTGGCCAGCACTGCCCAGCTTGCCAGCACCGGGAAGGACAGGACAGGCTGTCCCCCAGCACCCCCACTTCCCAGAAGGGAGGACGCGCTCCGGGCCCACCTACCTGTTGGAGCCAAGAGCGGGCTGGATGCGTGCCCCTCTTCCCTGCCCCCAGGGTGCCCGCCGCAGCCGGCCCGGGCCCTGGACTCAGGGCCGACCAAGGGCGGTGCTTCAACAGCTCCTGCCCCTCGCCCCCCAGCACCCCACAGGAAGCCCCCACCCTCAGCGCACCTGGAAAGCCCCCTTAGCCGGTACTGAAAGCCGCCACTCTCCATGTGCCCGGAGGCCAGGTTCTCCTCAGGCAGCAGCTCCCAGGTGTCCTGGGGTTTCCTCTTGGCCATCAGCTGGGCCAAGGTGCTGGCCCACACGTCCACCCCGTCCATGCTGGCGCCGGGCTCCGCAGTGCAGTCTGCTGGCTGCACCAGCTCGGGCTCCGAGGAAGCCCTGGGATCCCACATCCTGCACCCTCACCAGCCAATCGCTGCCCTGACAGCCATCCAGTCTCCATGGCAACCGGGTTTGTCTCTGAGGAATGAGAAACAGGCCTTTTTCCTTATCCCCTTGAACATTTTTTATTACGCAAGCAATACGTTTTCATTTCAGAAAAAACGAGAAACGGACAGATTAATAAAAAGGGAAAACTGCAATACGATCAAATCGTACGTGATCGTCCTTGTGGTGCTGACATCCATACGTTTTTCACACACGTGCCTGTGTAAATTTTCGTATCTATTTTTCATGAACAGGAACTCATACTAAGCATGTTATCGTACAGCGTGGCCTCTTCACTCCACGACATACCGCGGCCGGCGGTCCGTACTCGTCCATCTGTAAATATCTGACATCTTTCCAGTCCGCAGCCGAGCCCAAGTCTGCGTGCCCCGCCCCCGCCCGTGCTCATTCTTTGCCATCAGAAACAAGGCTGTGAGGAACTTTACGGAACGTGTATCATTGTAAATTTTCCCATGGTTTTTTTTCAAACTTTTTATTGGCTAGAAATGTAAAGTGTGTACCTAAAAAAATGGCTAAAACATAATGCTTCACAAGTTGTTATAAAGATCTCGCGCGGCACCCCCAAAACTCTCTGCGCGCCCCTCCCCTGCAGAGGCTTTACGGGGCGGGGGGACCCCTTGGAGCTCCGCCACCTGAGATGTTTCTTTTTGCCGCTTTGAGCTTTCTGCAAAAGGAACCCTGCAGGACACATACTGTGCGCGTGCGTCTGGGCCTCTGCCCCAACCTGGGCAAGCCGCTGTTCACGCGCACGTCCCCCAGATGAAGGTCGGACATCCGTCTTCAGCTTTCAGGACCACTGCCTCCGCCCCCGGGGCCAGCGTGCTCCGTGGGCCTTCCCGGCGGCCTGGGCCTCCTCCGCTCTGACCGCCAGCCTGTCCCCAGGTCCCTGCTCTCCCCCGTGGGTGCGCTGTTTCCAATCTCCCTTCCCACCCCTCCAGGAGTTCGGATGTTGCGCTCTGGTCCTGTTGCTTTGTGGAAGGCCCTGGAGCTCCAGGGTGTGAAGCCAGCCAACGCCTTCAGAGGGCAGAGCCCCATCCCCTGTGGGGCCCCGGACTCTGTGTCTCGCTGACCTGCACTCAGAGCAATCCTTTCCCCTTCTCGACGGCTGACGAATTCTCTGCTCGCCCAGTCTGCAGCTAATCCTGGCACGTGACTTGATGTTCCCATCATGTTTTGCATTTCTGAAACTTCTTCTTCGATCTCTCAGCGATGTGATAGCCGTCTGTCTTGCAGCAAAGGGGAATCGTGGGACAGGAGAGGAAGCTATTGGGACACACTTCCAGGAAGGCTCCATAATACAGGACCAGCTGGCTGGGGAAGGCCTATTCCCCATCCCACTGTCCTCGGCATCTGTTTATCGATGCAGAGATGATGACCGGCACTCCTGCAGCCCTCTTAGACCATGAGGTGACCATGGTCACCATCTGGTCCTTGATGACAGTTGGAGTCACCACATCACTTCAGCGCTGCCCACCTCTGGAATTATTGTCCAAGAGAGAAGTTCACACCCAGATGCCGCTGTTAGCTTAGGGCACTGTTTTCTGGGTTTTCTTGGTTGTCACACAGGTAATCTCAGCAATTTTACCTGATATGCTGGGGCTGCACCTATGGCCATCGTGTGTAGGTGGGCACGTGTGGTCCTGGTCACACGCCGTGCAGGGGTCCGAGGGGATGGCTGTAGCCCCAGTCCGGGGGGGGGGGGTTGGTCCCCACAGAGATTTTCCTCTGTATGTGACCTGATTGAGCCCAGCGGCCCTGACTACTTCTGCACCGTGCTCTGCCCCGGGCCATACCACAGCCTCGTCTGCGTGGCCGACCCCACAGTTTCCTCCCCTCCAGAGACCACAACCTGCCTCTGAGTTTAGGGAAGAGTCTTGGTATCATGACTGACCACTACAACCCAAAAATAATCTTTTTGGTTAAGAAACTTCGTTAAACCTTTCCTAGACGTCTGCTGAAAAGGCCTGGGTGGCCAACCCCAGGGAAACCAGCCTCATTCCACGTGCCTGGTTATCTCTCCTCCCAAACCCACGAACCGAGCCCTCTGCAAAAGCTACTCACGGCCAACTAACAAGCCAGTTGGCCATAAACATCCCCCCCTTCTTTAGCAGAGGGATGATGGAGGAGACTGAGTGTGCACATGGCCGACTCCGAGGGGTGTGCCGTACCCTGAACCCGGTCGGCCGTCGCCCGCGTGGATGCAGGTCCCTCCGAGGACAGGCTCTAGGAGGCTTGATAGCAACTCCCTCTGCGCCTGCCCCGTCCTCTGACCTGCGCCCACCATTCTGTGACCGGCCCCACCCCCAAGGCTCGGAGGGCTCCAGAATGGGAGAGTCCAGGGGTGACCGGGCACCACTTCAAGGCTACTGCACCCACCTGACAGAGACGGCGCTCTCCTCTCCCCGACGGACTCTCTCTCGCCTGCCTGGCACTCGTCTTCAGTTCAGCTTTCTGAGAAGGTGGCTGGAAGGCAGGGCCTCACCCCTGGGCAGCCCCGAGGGAGTGGATCTCAGAGCTCAGAGCATCTGTCCCCCTCTTGGCCTGGGCGTGGCCTGGGCAGGTTCCCCCAAAGCCACTCACTGCGAGGCTGGACCAGAGAAGTACCAGCTTTGGGGCAGGACAGCACAGCAAAGGAGTCTAAGCTGGAGGCCAGCTGGCTGGCTGGCTGCTTTGCTCTGTCGCCAGGACCCCACCTCGTGTGCCTGGAGGGAGAAAAGTTCAGAGACAGACAGGCCAGGAGAGAAAATCGAGTGGCAATAATCATGCTGGGTTCACCCCTGCCCTCCTCCAAACACCAGCAGAAGTTGTACACCTCCAGGGACACGCTGCCCGCGCAGCCCCCAGCCCCCAGCAGGCGGGCGGGGTGGGCATCCTGGGCCGCAGGCAGGCAGCAGCATCTGCTCCTCCAGGCTCTTCCCAGTGCCCCCAAGTTCCTTGCCCTGGCGTCCCCCCGGCTGCTGCCAGGCGGGGGCCAGTCACGTCCTCCAAGCCTCGGTGGGATGGGGGCTTGCCCTGCAAGGAGCAGAGACCACCCTGGACAAAGAAGGGACAGGCCAGGGGCCTGGGGACCCATGAGGCTGTGCACGTGTGGCTGGCACATTGGCCACAGACATACTTGCCGTGAGTGTGTCTGCCATAACCAATCGGCCATGTGGTGATTTTGCAAAAGAAAAAAATAAATAACTGGCAAACAGTTGGTTTGACAGTGCGATTTCCTCAAACCAGCAGACAGTTAGGTTTCGTTTCTCCATCAAAATGAGCAGGTGCGTGCAGGGCGGGACAGGGCCCCTCCCTCGTCCACGTCCACATGCCGGTGGCCAGCAAGGAGCCCGAATGGCGTCCACCATCAGAGGTCAGGGACGCGTTCACGTGACACGTGTCTCACACACGCTTGTGAACGCACAGCACACACACACACACGGGAGCACGCACGCACACATACACACAAGCGCATTCGGAAATTTAAGATAAAAGTCCACATTTAAACAACGAACAGCATTCTAGAAAGTTTAGTAAGTGAGGGGACCTGGAAATCTCCTGTGACCCTCCTACCCTCACAAACACCCAACTCCATTCTTGTGCACAGTAAATGGTGTAGTATTTTGTTCACATTTTTAAAATTTGGTTCTTAAAATGGGCAGATAAATTAGGTGTTCTTTTTTAACTTCTGGGAAATGCTTCAAAAACAGGATAGAACAGAAAGTTTTTATTTGCAAACACTATTAACCATTTCCTGTTCCAACCTCAGAAATCGCTGTGAATCTGCTGCTGCCTCCCAGGGCCACCACCGCCTGCGTCCAGGCTGGGTGACATCACCCCAGCCTCCCTCAGAGGCGGTTTCGGGATGATCCTTCTTCCTGTGTTTTACCATAAATGGAAACCTCCCTGTGACTCGGCTGCTGGCTCGGGAAAGCGCAGGGGGATCCCCTCTCCCCCACTTTCCATCGCGCTGGCTCCTGTTCCGGCTCCCCCCACCCGCCCATCCGCCAGCCCGCCTGCACACCCTGGCGTCACCGTCACCGCTGGGCACCTTGGAAACCAGGACTCCTCTCCTTGCAGGGAGGGGGCACTCCACAGGACCAGACCACCTGGGGGGGAGGGGCCACCCTGCAGATCCA
>NW_026057584.1:490277-503564 GCF_023721935.1 Panthera uncia
GGGGGGGAGGGGGGCACCCCGCAGGACCAGACCCCCTGGGACCAGAGCGCCTGGGCAGGGAGGGGGGGCACCCCACAGGACCAGACCGCCTGGGGGGGAGGGGGGGCACCCCACAGGACCAGACCACCTGGGAACCAGACCTCCTGGGGAGGGGGGGCACACCGCAGGACCAGACCACCTGGGGGGGAGGGGGGCACCCCGCAGGACCAGACCGCCTGGGACCAGAGCACCTGGGGGGGGAGGGGGGCACCCCCCTCGCTAACAGCCCGGGGCCTCCCGAGCCTTCTCCCCTTGGTCCTGCCGGAAGCAAACAGTGGACGCGGAGCAGGTCGGACACAGGGACACGGGCACACGGCGCCCAGCAGGCGCAGCCCTGACAGTCTCCCGCACAGACCACAGGCCTCCGCAGAGAACGCAGTGAGGAGCCCGCTGCAGACGCGCACACGTGCGGGAATGCGGCCAGGGTCCTGCCCCGTGGCGCCCAGCCCGGCAGGCCACACGCCAGCCTCCCCCACAGCTCTCCCTCCGAGTGCAGGACGCTCAGGCCGTCCCACGGGCAACCCCGTGCGACACTAACCACGCCACGCGCCCGGTCCTTGGGCAGAATGTCGCCCTCAAGAGAGCCTGGCCAGGGTACAAGGCAGGCGAGAGAGCCTACGATCTCCCAGTGACCGCACACAACACGCTCTTCGCGGGAGACCCCTGACCCGGGGGGTCGGGGGGCATCCCCGATGCCTGCCTACTGGAGAGGGTCCGGAGGTGGGGGCAGGGAGCAGGCGACCCTGGCTGGGACCTCCTGAACCTGAAGGGGTGAAGCCAGGACACGGCAGGGAGGAGAGGGCCGACTAGCAGGGGCCACCAGAAGGGGACAGATGAAGACCCTGACCTTCCCCTTCCCTCCTGTCCCCAATGAAAGATGGTGGGGGAAGGGCACACTGTGTGTGAGGGGGACACTGTGTGTGACCGGGACAGTGTGTGTGACAGGGACAGTGTGTATGATGGGGACACTGTGTGTGTCGGGGAGACTATGATGGGGATACTGACAAGGACACTGTGTGTGAGGGGGACACTGTGTTTGGGGGAGACAGCATGAGTTTGGGGGAAAGCATGCCGACAGGTGGTAGGGAGCTCCCCTTGGGGGTACGGCACCCCAATAGTCCCTGGGGCTCCTGCCTCCTCCCCCACCTGTCCCAGCCTCCTCCACCGGCTCTGATCCAGTCACCTGCTGGTCCTGCCCACCCCAGGGTGGGGTGGGAGGCTCCCCTGGGCCCTGTCTCCCCCCCTCCCTGCCTCCCCAGCCTTCATGGTCTCTGTGCCCCCCTCTGCCTCCATATCACCCCTGCCAACCCAGTGCCCCCAGGGTCCGAGTGCCCCTCTCAACCTCTCCAGTGGGCCCCTGCACGCAGCCCACCGCCCAGCGGACATCAGTGGGAAGGGGGGATAGGAGCCGAGGAGGGAGGAGAGAGGAAGTGACAGAGGGGGGACAGAGGGCGCTGGGCAAGGAGGGGCACCACACACCCTTAGGTTCTCTGGGGGCCCACTCTAGATGCGCATCCAAGCTCCTGCCCGTGGAATCACAGCCAGTGTGGCTGGGGTGCAGGGGCCCCCGGGGGGGCCCGGCGACATCTTCCACACAGAGCACACCCCCCACACCGCCCCTCCCGGCAGGCCCTCCAGCCCCGAGCCCCACAGGGCATTGTGCCCCCCAGCGCGGAGCCTCGAGGCAGGTGCCCACAGGTCTGAGCCTTGCCGGGCACCCGGCCGTCCTTAACCTGACCTGACCCGCCTCCCCAGCCCCAGGCCAAGCGCCTGCCATCTGAGGGGAGGCCACGAGGCAGGTGTGCGGGGGACAGCTGTCCACGAGGGGTGTCCACGGGGGCTGTCCCCCAGGCCAGCCCCTGAGCCACCCGGCAGCTTCGGGTGAGCCACAGGCCCTGTGCCCAGCCTGGCCGGCAGGGCTCCCGCCCGCCACGCCGCCCCCGCGGCCCGCGCCCCGGCTCTGGGAGTGGCCCTTCGCTCAGCACCGAAGCTTCCTCTGCTCGCCCTCGCCTGCAGACGCGTCTTTGATGCTCTTTTTCCACCGCTTCAGTTCTCTTTAATGTCTTCCCTTCGCCGCCAAGCCGAGTGGAGCCGGGCGGCCCGCCAGCTGCCAGGCGGGCTCTGCCTTGTCGCTCAGGCTGTGAGACCCACGCGCCCAGCCACCCGTGTCAGCCGTTTCCGCTCCCGCTCGTCACCGTCGGACACAAGAGCACGGGCCAGGAAACCGGCAGCCGCCTCCAGACCCCGGCGTCCCTGGGGACCCCAGGACCACGTGCTGGGGGGGCCGGGCAAGGGGGGCTGCGTGACAGGTTGAGCCTCCAGGACTGGGTGTCCTAGGGACACTGCATGGAGGAAGAGCCGGGGGCCGCTGTGGAAGGACGCTGGACCCCGCCTGGCCTGCGGCCCCTGAAGCTGGGCCGGCAGCCTCAGGGCCGGGCAAACCAAGGCCACCCCGGGGCCAGGGAGACCCCAGTCCCCGACACAGGACTGGAGGAGAGGGGTCTCACGTGGGATCGTACAGACCCTCAGCTGCCCCAGAGTGGTGGCCTTGCAGCCCCCGGGTGGGGTGAGCCCTTGGCCGTGGAAGAGCCCCCTGCCCTCTGCCCCTGCCCCCTGAGCCTGCCCCCTGCCCTCTGCCCCTGCCCCTACCTCCTGCCCCTGCTCCTAGCCCCTGCCCCTTACCCCTGCCTCTGCCCTCTGCCCCCTGCCCTCTGCCCCCTGCCCCTGTCCCCTGCCCCTTGCCCCCCCCCCTCCCCTTCCTCTTGTCCCCTGCTTCCTGCCCCCTGCCCTGCCCCTACCCCCTCCCCTTGCCCCCTGCCCTCTTCCCTGCCCTCTGCTCCCTGTCCCTGCCCTGCCCCTCCCCCCTCCCCTTGCCCCCTGCCCTCTTCCCCTGCCCCCTGCCCCCTGCTCCCTGTCCCTGCCCCAGCCCCTTCCCCCCTACCCCTGCCCTCTGTCCTTCCCCCCTGCTCCCTGCCCCCTGCCCCCCCCTCAGCAGTGGCAGGGTATGTGGATTCCACCCCTCAAGCACAGACAAGGTGGGCTGACGCCACCCTTCATTGTAGACAAGGGGTGGGGGGGGCGGTGCCTGAGCCCAGACGACCTGCCCTCCCAAGGGCAGGAGGGGGGAGGACACAGGGCCCTGCAGCCTCACCAGCCTCAGCGGAAGGGCGAAGAAGCAACAACAAATAAAGGGACAAAAACTGCTGCTGGACAGACCCCACGGTGGGGGAGCGGCGGCTGGCCTTCCCTCCTCCTTCGGCCTCTCTCTCTCCCTCCATTTCTGGGTCTCTGTGGCTCCTGCGTCTCTACCCTCTTACTTCTGTCTTCTATCTCTCCCCCCATCTCCCTCTCCCACCCCCCCACCCCCATCTCTGTCTCTCTGTCTCCCTCTGTACCCTTCTCTCTCTCAGGCTCCCCTCCAATCTCCACCCACGTGGAGGAGGAGGAAGAGGGGGCAGGGCTGGGGCTGGGGCGGGTCCCTCGTCCTAACACGGGACAGTTTCCTTTCCGCTGACACTCTACCAGAGCCGTGGAGGAAGAGATTACGGAGGCAGCGGCTGCCGCTCCAGGCATGGGGACCCCACGGGCGCCCTGGCCTCTTGTCTGGGCCGTGCTGCAGCTGGGCTGGTGGCCAGGATGGCTCTTAGGTACGTGGTCAGGGGGAAGACTTCCCACCCATGCTCCCTGGCAGGTGGGGAGGGGGCTGGGGGGGTGGGGGGCCAGGGCCCGGAGGCCCAGCTCTGCCCCTGGCAGGGTGCTGTGTGGCTTTGGGCAGGGGAAGGGGCCTCTCTGGGCTCCAGTTTCCTGCCTGCCCACCTCACCTGGTGTCCAATCCAATCCTTGCCGATAAGCAGGCAGGAACCTCCCAGCTCCTCCTCAGAGTCCCGTGGGACAGGCCGGACGCTCTCTGAAGGATGATGGGTCCTCAGCCCAGATGCTAATGTTCTCCTGGGGATGGGACCAGCCTCCCAGGGGGAGGACTGTCTCTGCAAGGCTCCAGGCTGGACGGCCCAGAGACACTTCTTTAATTATATCCGAGGTGCGGCCATTCAGGTGAAGACTTCTCACCTCTCCAGCCCACCTGCCACGGGCCTGGGGCCTCTAGACAAGACTCTTGGGTGTGCAGGGGTGGGCACGGCTGGGGGGGGGGCATCTGCGGCAGGATCTGGCAAGGAGGCCCTGGCCCCTAGCCCCCTCTCGGCGGGTGTCTGTCGGGCAGGCCCTGGGGGCCCCCAGTCAGAGTCTGCTGGTCAGGGAGAGGGGCCTGGCTGCCCTTGTCCTCCAGGGAAGGTGGATCCCTGGGAGGAGCCCAGAGTCTTTTCTCTGGACCTCGCTGGGCTCAGAGGTGTGACGGCCCCTGAGCGTCCCATCCCCCCACCCCGACCCTGGGGCTGCCCGTCCCGGAGTGTTGATGCCCCTCCAGGGCCTCCAGGCAGCAACCACCCTGCATTTCCTCCTCAGGCTGGCCTGGCCCTCAGGTTCAAGGGAGGGAATTCAGAACAGAGGTCGGTTGTCCAAGGGCCTGTGGCCAAAAGGTGCCCCATGGGGGTCCTTGCGTGGGAGCCCGGGGAACAGGGGCCGAGGGGCGGATGTCATCCGAGCATAGTCAGGCCACGACTCAGCCCTGGTGGCCGGCTACCCACCAGGACCCCTTCCCAAAGCAGGGGAAGATAAGAACGTGGTTGGGTGTGCCTCCGTTTCCCCACCTCAGCACTGAGCGCTCACGCTGCCGACATCACAGGCCGGGTGGTCCTCCGGCTCTTCCATCGGCCTCCGGCACTGCTGGCTGTGGGACATCTGGTTCCACGTCATCTCCTTCCCTTCCTGATTTATTCTCTGTATTTATTATTTTGGTCGTTTCCATGGGTGTCCCCCACAGATCCTCATCTACACGTTTTTTGTTTTGCATTTTATGAAATATCCCAAACCCAAGAGTTGGCCGAGCCCTATGCTAGCGAACAACTATGGTAAGGGTACGTACAGGCTTTGAAACAGGCAGGCTTGAGTTCAGCATCGCTGACAAGGCACCTGCCGCTGGGGACAGGGATGCCTGCCTTATGCTGAGAATGGAATCAGATCGTTAATGAAAACTGTCCGGCACAACCCGTGATAATGTCCTTTGAAGCCAGATTTCGCTTATGTATCTTTTCTGCTTTATAATTTTGAGAAATGCCTGAAACCTACAGCAAAGTCACAAAAGCAGGCAGCGGACCCCCTCCCCAGAGTGGCCAGCTCGCAACCCTGGCACATTTGCTTCCGTGTTAATTTGCCGGGTGAGCCATAACGAAATACCGACCCCTGGGGGCTGCGGGTCCGAGAGTAGGTGTGGGCCGGGCTGGCCCCCTCCGAAGCGGAGGGGGCATCCGTTCCAGGCTCCCCCGGCTTCTGCCGTTTGCTGGCAGTCCTTGGGGTTTCTTAGCTTGTGGGTACATCACCCCATCCCCGCTCCAGCTTCACACGGAGCTCTCGTATGTTTGCGTCCAAATTTCCCCCTTCTTACAAGGACACCAGTCATGTCGGATGAGGGACCCACAAGCTCCAGCTTATCTTAATTAATTACACGTACAATGACCCTATTTCCAAATAAGGTCACGTTCTGCAGTGCTGAGGATGAGGCCTTCAACACATGCACCAGGGGTCACAGCTCAGCCCACAGCGCTTTCCGAGATGTCAGACTTCTCTGCTAACACTCCAGAGGCTTCCTCCCTGGACGGTAGCCTTGACCCACAGCCCGGATGCTCCCGCACCCCAGGGCGCCCCAGGCTGGGTTATCCGGCCCTGATGGGAGCCCAGCCGAGGACCCCCTGCTTCACTCAGATGTCTCTGTCTTCGGCTCCTTCCAACTGGGGGCCCAGCTCTCTCTGCCACCGCCAGCCCTGCCCTTCTCTGTGTGTGCGTGTGGTGTTTGTTTTTTTAAATCAAATCTCAATTTTATTTTGGATATGGAAAGCCTTAGGATCGGGAATACAGAATTAGGAATATTTTTACTGAGGTACGACTGACCACAACGTAGTAATTTCAGGTGCACAATGAAATGATTCGCGATGTGTATATACTGTAAAACGACGACCCCGGTAAGGCCACCAACATCTGTCACCACACACAGTCACAAAACGCGTCTCCTGTAGTGAGAACTTTCAGTCCACTCCGTAGCGCTTCCACTGACTGTCGTCCCCGTCACCGTGCTGCGCATCCCCGCGCCGTGACTCTCGCATTTCGTAGCTGCAAGTTTATGCGCTTTGACACCCCCCCCCCAACTTGCCAGCACCTCCCTCCCCATCTCGGTAGCCACCAGTCTGTCCCCTACGTCCGTGAGCTCGGGTCGTGTTTTACTTTGCTTTTTGTTCTTAGATTCCACGTGGAAATGAGATCCTACGGTGTTTGTCTTTCTCCGACCGACTTACTTCACTTAGAGCGATGCTCTCCGGCTCCGTCCATGTGGTCACAAATGGCGGGGTTTCGTTCTTTTTTTTTTTTTTCTTTTTTTTTTTAATCGCTGAGCAACATTCCGTTGTGTCACAGCACCCCTGCCTTATCCATCGTCTGTCGGCTGCTTCCATACTTTGGCTGTTGGTACAATGCTGCTGTAAACGTAGAGCTGCGCATATCTTTTCAAATTAGTCTTTCTGTTCTCTGCGGATAAGTATAAGCAGAGGAATTGCCGGGTCGTAGGGTAGTTCTGTTGTTGGTTTCTTGAGGAGCCTCCACGCTGTTCTCCAGAGCGGCTGCCCCAGTTTGCAATCCCACCAGCAGCGCACGAGGCTGCCCTTTCTCCACGTCCTCGCCGGCACCTGTTTCTTGGGTGAAAGAAACGTCAGCCACTCTGACCGGTGTGGGGGGAGGGGTCTCACCGTGGTTTGGATTTGTATCTCCCTGACGATGAGAGATGTGGACTATCTTTCCGTGTGTCTGTGGCCCTCTGTGTGTCTTCTTTGGAAAAGTGTCTGTTCAGGTCCTCTGCCCATTTTTAATTGGATTGTTTGGGCGTTTTGCTAGCGATTTACATGAGTTTTTACGTCTTTTGGATATTATCAGATGTGTGATTTGCAAACACTTTCTCCCATCCCGTAGGTGGCCTTTCCACTGTGTTGATGGTTTTCTTTGCTGTGCAGACGCTTTTTACTTGGACGAGGCCCCATGTGTTTGTTCTCACTTTTGCTGACGGCAGAAAGGGTCCAAGCCAGGGGCGCAGGCACGCACCCCCGGGTGTGTCTGACACCTGTTTGTGGGTGATCACAGGCGTGCTGGGGCCCTTCGGGGACCCCACGGCAAGGAGGCCAAGGCACCCTGTTTCCGTCCTGATGAGTAAGAGACCCGTGGGGGTGGCTGGAGCCCCGACAGCCCATTGCGTGACCCTTCTGACTCCACAGACAGGTTTGCCTAAATCCAGCGCCAGCTGGGGGTGAAACGTGTGGCCCGTGGGCCACACCGCTCTCTGTGGGAGCCTGACACACAGCCTGTCCTGCGACACTGGGCCCCACCGTGAGGTCTCGGGGTCCCACCCTGCCAGGCGGGCACACTGTTCTCTCCTGAGCCCACTCCCCAAACATCTCATTATCAAATATAAATAGACCACATTTCAGTGTTTAAGCCCAAACAATATAAGACTCACAGATGTTGGTACCATAGGGACAAAGTGGACTCCCATCCTCTGTCCTCAAAAGTGAGTTCCACTATCGACCCTTCTCTGGGAAGGAGTTTGGGCTGACTCCCAGGCTCCATCTGGCCGTCGCCCCTGCTCCCGGAGAGCAGAGAGCCGAGGGCCCACCTAGCCCTCTATCTCCCCCATGAGGTCTCAGCCCCGTGCTCCCTCTGGCCCACTCCCCCCTGGTGCTCCCAGGCTCCTATTCCAGGGAGCCCATCTTTCTCCATCCGGAGAGGCCCCTGAGCACCCGGCTGGGATCCCCCCTACGGCCCTGCACCCCGGCCAAACAACCAGCGCCCTCGACGGTCACACACCCTGTGACTTGAGGGAGGTGGGTGCTCCCTGGTCAGAGCTGCTCTGGAGCCTGCGACGGGCCTGCCCCCTCCCGCCTTCCCCACAGGAACACTACCCCCTCGACCTGTCTCGGGCCAGGCGTAAGCTGCCGCTGTATCCGGCCCCTGCCCCTAAGCGTGCTGTGAGGACACGGGCGGGTGGGAAGGGAACGGGCCCGGCCGTGGGAGTGTGTCCCGGGAAGGAGTCTGAGGAGAAGCGGCGAGGCCGTATGGCGCCCAGAGGAAGTGGGACCTGGGCAGGACCGGGAGGCTGCCGTGTAGACGCCTAGGCAGAGAGGCTGGGCCAGGGTGGATGGGGCTCCAGACAGCCCAGAGTCCCCTCCACACCAAGTTCAGACTCCCTGGGAGGCCCACAAGGAGCCGACGAACAGAGAAGTGACCCAAATGGTTGCAAATTCATGTCAGACGCGGGGGCAGTGAGGGTCTGAACCAGAGTCCTCGAGGGGCCCTTGTGGGGGGTGGGGGGCTTGCGGGAGTGGGCAGTCCACGCACCACGTGGACCAGAGGGAGCCCGGAGGCACGGGGCTGGGCGGGCCCCACGGATCACACGGCCTCGGTGCCAGACTTCGCCCTGCTGGCACTGTTCCTCCCTCGACGAGTTCCGTGAGTGGACGCGCGCTTCTCGGACAGATGCGTAAGAACGGCTGTCGGTGCCGCCAGGGTCAGCGGTCCTGCTGTCCCGTGCTGGTCGTGTGCGCCTGGGACGCATGGTTAAAATAGGAGACAGGCTTACTGTGGGCGCCCCTGGTGCTGTGTCACCCCCGGGAAAGCCGGGCTGGGGTCCGTGAGCAGATGGCCGGCTCCACAAGGCAGTGGGCCTCCCGCCTGCACCAGCCACCCCCCCCAGTCCCGGCCTGGCCCCCTCCAGGCCTTCTGGCCTCCTCCTGGCCAGGGGGATGGGCCCTCTGCGGGGCCGCAGAGATGCACGGACAGCCACCCCCCCCCACGGGGGCCAGGGGACCCCAGGCTGGGTGGCCTCCTGGCCCTGACACCCAGGGGGTGCCCACCCTCATGGCCACGTGACAGCCCTGTCCCTCCATCAGTGGCCAAGGGAGACACCAGGGAGGCAAGAAGTAGAAGGTCCAGACTGGTTGGGCCAGCCTCTCTAAGCTTCCGGGCTCCCAGTGTAAAGGGGGGTGGGGGGCGCCCCGCGTGCTCCCCCGAGCAGGGCCAGCGACGCACAAGGGTGCTGCGGGCGTGTCAGGGCCCACCCTGCTCCCGCCACCTCTGTGACCTCGCCCCACGTGAGGGGCCCAGTGGGGACGTACAGGAAGAGCTCTTGTTACCAGCGCCCCGACGGGGCTCGCCGGGCCCTGGCACCGGCCCCTTCTTCCCTGGGGCCACGGTCACTCGGCCAGCAGGACACCGTGACCAGCCTCAGGCACCCTGTCCCCAGAGGCAGAGGGACTCCAGCTGAAGGGCTGTGGCCCCGTGTGTGAGGAACCTCGCCCGGCACACGCTGTTGCCGGAGCGGAGGCCTCGCCAGGCAAGAAAAGCTCAGAGGGGCAGCCACGTGGCCTCACCTCAGGACTGACGTCCCCGGTCCCGGAGCATTTGGGGAGTAGAGGGGTGGGGGACATGCTGGGAGGGCCAGGAAACGACCCCACTGGGCCACGTCTCACGTCTGGATGCTCCCAGGGGAGCAGCGCGGCAGGGGCCGGGAGGGGCCGGGAGGGCTGCAGGGGCAGGGGGCCGGGGCAGGGGGCAGCCGGGCCGGAGCTGGGTCCCGGCTTAGCAGCCTGTGGCCAGCCGCCTCCTCCCTCCAAGCCTTGGTTTCCCCGTGTGTAACTCAGGTCGTGGTGCAGCCTCCCCGTGTGAGCCGACCACAGTGAAGGGGGGGCCCAGCACGTGTGGGTTTGGCCGTGACTCTCTGGAACCCTGGGAGCCTGTGACCCGTCCCCGTGTCGCCTTGACCCCATATGGGTGCTGCTGGCGAGATGCCTGGGCCTCCATGGAGGGGCTTCTCCCCTGCCGCGGTGAGCATGCGAGGGCGTGTACACTCACGCGGGCGCTTGTGGACGTGTGGGAGCACGAGTGCATGTGTGCGTGCGGGCCTGGGCGTGCCCGGCGTGGCGGCGTCGCTGGGCCAGAGCCCTGGCCGTCGGGTGTTCTTGCGAGGCCTCGTTTTGTGGAGAGCGGGCCAGGGCCCAGGACTGTCAGGGGCCTCCATTTCTGTCCATATCAGGGGGCAACGGCCCGGCTGGCCTCCGAGCTCCCGTCCCCAGGGTCGTGGTGGAAGACACGGAGGGACCCACGCTGACCCCACCCAGCTCTGAGCTTGTCCTGAGACGGGCCAAAGGCTGGACCCTGAGCCTCCTGGGGGCTGGGCTTTCCGTGGGAGGCCCCCACCGGCCCCTCCCAGCCTCTCGGACACCCACCCCTCCACCCTCAGTATACACGGGACCCGGCCAGGCCCCCGATGAGCCAGAGGCCCAGGACGGTGGAGCCAGAAACGTGGGGGGTCAGGCCCCCGGACACTAGCAACCCGGAGTCAGCAAGGGAGGGGTGACGGACTAACCACCACGGTCCAGGGAGAAACGGGGGGACCTGGGGCCTCAGGTCTCGGTGGGCTCAAAGGACAAAAGTCCCACCACAGAGCTGCCCGGGGAGAGCGCCATGGCCTCTAGAGAGGGCCGGGAGAAGCCGCCAGGGGCTCCGCAGAGGGGGCTCCGGTGCGGGCTGGGGTGTGCGAAGGCCGGGAGAGCAGGAGGGTCCGGGCGGGCTGCCCGCGTGCCTCCTTCCTCACCAGCCGGTCCTCTCCCCACGCCTCAGACTCCCCCTACAGGCCCTGGAGCCCCCTCACCTTCTCCCCGGCCCAGCTCACGGTGGTCGAGGGGGAGAACGCCACCTTCGTCTGCCACCTGCCCGACGTACCCGAGAGCTTCGTGCTCAACTGGTACCGCGTGAGTCCCCGCAACCAGACGGACAAGCTGGCCGCCTTCCAGGAGAACCACACCGAGCCCGGCAAGGACAGGCGCTTCCGCGTCACGCGGCTGCCCAGCGGGCAGGACTTCCACACGACCATCCTCGCCGCCCAGCTCAACGACAGCGGCATCTACCTCTGCGGGGCCATCTACCTGCCCCCCAACACGCAGATCTACGAGAGCCCACGAGCGGAGCTCACTGTGAAAGGTGCACGGCCCGGCGGCCGGGGCAGGGGGCGCGGCAGGGACCACCCAGGCTGCACTTCCGACACACGGGGTGACTGAAGCACCCCCACACCCGCTGCCCCTTAAGGGAAGGCAGGGCCTCAGCGGGGGCGGCAGGTGGCACTTGTCAGGGTAGGGAAAGCTTGGAAGCTCAACAACGGAGGTGCCGCCTGGAAGAGGCTGGTCGGTGCAGACCTAGAAGCCACGCCCCTCGGGACTCGGAGAGGGCAGGGGAGGATGCTGGGTCCCCTCCCTGGGTCCCCCCTCCCTGGGTCCCCTCCCTGGGTCCCCCCTCTCTGGGTCCCCTCCCTGGGTCCTCCCTCCCTGGGTCCCCCCTCCCTGGGTCTCCTCCCTGGGTTCCCCCTTCCTGAGTCCCTTCCCTGGGTCCCCCCGCTGTCCCCCCCATGTCTCCTCCCTGGGTCCCCCCTCCCTGGGTCCCCTCCCTGGGTATGCCCCCATGTACCCTCTCTGGGTCCCCCCTCTTTGGGTCCCCTCCCTGGGTCCCCTCCCTGGGCCCCCCCTCCCTGGGTCCCCCTTTCCTGAGTCCCCTCCCTGGGTCCCTCCCAGTGTCCCTCCCATGTCTCCTCCCTGGGTCCCCCTGTGTACCCTCTCAGGGTCCCCCCTCCCTGGGTCCCCCCTCCCTGGGTCCCCTCCCTGGGTACCTTCCCCGTGTACCCTCTCTGGGTCCCTTCCCTGGGTCCCCCCATGTCCCCCCCATGTCCCCTCCCTGTGTCCCCTCTCCCGGGCCCCCCTCTCTGGGTGCCCTCCCTGGGTCCCCCCATGTCCCCCCCACGTCCCCTCCCTGGGTCCCCCCCTCCCTGGGTACCCTCCCTGGGTACTCTCCCCGTGTACTCTCTCTGGGTCCCCCCTCTCTGGGTCCCCTCCCTGGGTCTCCTCCCTGGGTCCCCCCTCCCTGGGTCCCCCCTTCCTGAGTCCCCTCCCTGGGTCCCCCCCATGTCCCCCCCATGTCCCCTCCCTGGGTCCCCCCTCCCTGGGTCCCCCCCCGTGCCCCCTCTCTGGCTCCCCTTAGTGAGTCTCTGTCCTTCTGCCCCTCCAGAGAGAGTCCTGGAGCCCCCCACAGAGAGTCCCAGCCCCCCACCCAGACTCACAGGCCAGGGCCAGGGGCTGGTCGTGGGCGTCACAAGCGTGCTGGTGGGTGTCCTGCTGTTGCTGCTGCTGACCTGGGTGCTGGCTGCGGCCTTCCCCAGGGCCACTCGAGGTAACATCGTGCCAAACCCTACTGCCGTTCCCCGCAGACAGAGCTCAAGGCACAACCCACAGCCTCGCCCGCCAGGGATCCCAACCCTCCCCCCCCCCACCGCCTCCCCCCAGCACCCTCGCAGCGAGGACCCCTCAAGGAGGGGCTGGGCCTGGAGCAGGCCTCCCAAGTTCCGGGGCCCCCTCTCCCTAACACCTGTTTTAAGGAGGGATGGGGGGTAGGCAGCTGCCAAAGTGAGGAGAAGCCCCCCAACAGACTGAACCACCTACTCTGACTGCACCAAGGCCACCCCCAAACCTCAGGCCACACCTCAGCCCACAGGGCACAGTGAAAGTCATTCTAACAGCCGCTGGGCTCTGCTATTGACCACAACCACCAGGGTGGTATGAGGCCCCCAGCTCCCCGCCAGGTGCACCTACCCTGGCCTCCCGGCGTCACGAGGACGACTGGTCACTCTGACGATGGGTACATGTCCCTGGGGCTGGAGGGAGGTGCCGAAGTTGATTCTCCTGGAGCCACTGAGAGGGGACCCAGCCAGGAGTCAGCTCTTCCCCAGGCTCCAGGTCATGGTCTCCTGGGACAGGCACCCAGGGGGACATGTGGCCAGAGAATAGGAGGTTCCACAGGGCCCTGGACAAGACTTCCAAGATCTCCCCGCTGAGCGGGTCAGGGAGGGCAGCTGAGGTCAGGGAAGGCGGCTGGGGTTAGGGAGGACAGTGGGGTCAGGGAGGATGGCTGGGGTCAAGAAGGAGGATGGCTGGGGTCAGGGAGGGCAGCTGGGGTCAGGGAAGGTGGCTGGGGTCAGGGAGGGCGGCTGGGGTCAGGGAGGGCAGCAGGGGTCAGGGAGGGCAGCTGGGGTCAGGGAGGGAGGCTGGGGTCAGG
>NW_026057584.1:503574-517048 GCF_023721935.1 Panthera uncia
GGACAGCTGGGGTCAGGGAGGGCAGCTGGGGTCAGGGAGGGAGGCTGAGGTCAGGGAGGGCAGCTGGGGTCAGGGAAGGAAGCTAGGGTCAGGAAAGAGGGTAGCAGGGGTCAGGGAGGATGGCTGGGGTCAGGGAAGGAGGCTGGGGTCAGAGAGGACGGCTGAGGTCAGGAGGGAGGGCGGCTGGGGTCAGGGAGGACAGTGGGGTCAGGGAGGACGGCTGGGGTCAGGGAGGGCAGATGGAGTCAGGGAGGGCGGCTGGGGTCAGGGAGGGCGGCTGGGGTCTGGGAGGGCAGCCAGTCTCCCCGGGGCAGCAGTACTCAATCTCAGCCAGTCTCCAGTGGGAGTTCACTTCTCCAACGATTTTCCTCCTAATATTTTCGAGAATGTGCTATGTGCTCTGTGTGCTGGCCACTGGTGGACACGTGGCAGTGCTGTGTGGCATCAGTTGGAGAGAGACTTGCTACACTGATTCACTGTGACCACCCGCCGCCACCCCCACCCGCCCCCCGCCACCGTGTGCTGCACCAACCCGGGGATGGTGGGTGGGTCTGGTGGGCTCCTCTCTCGGCCAGGGTTTGCAGCCCGAGACAGTAGGCGCCCGCGGCAGGACCCAAGCCGGGGGTCCTAGGTGGTCGCCAGCCTGGACAACCCGCGGTCCGTCGGACTTTTGGTTGACAAGCAGGGACTCAGGGTCACCACGTGGGGGGCGGGGTCAGCCAGACGGCTGGGCGGGGGGTGGGGGGGGGGAGGACACTCGGCCACCTCGGGTGGAAGGCGTGGTGCCCTCCCAAGCCCCCGGGGGCGGGAACCCCTGCCACAACCCCCACCCCGAGGACCGCCGGGTCTCCTGGGCTCACTCCGGACGCTTCTTCACAGGTGCCTGTGCCTGCGGGAGCAAGGACGAGCCTCTGGTGAGTTCCCTTCCCTTGGCGCCCTGGCACCAGAGCCCGCACCGTGCTGGGGGAGGGCCGGGGCCGCTGCAGGGCTCAGCGGGGCTGGGAACCCGCCAGGGAGTCTGAGCGCGGGGACACCGGGCCCCAGGAAGGGTCACGGAGCGCGGGCCCTGCCTGGCTTCGCTCCGGCTTGGCGTCTGCACGTGCGCCGGTGCGCGCCCGCATGTCTGCCGCGGGACCGCCGACGCCAGCCCTCTCCCTGCAGAAGGAGGGCCCCTCTGCGGCACCCGTGTTCACCGTGGACTACGGAGAGCTGGATTTTCAGTGGCGAGAGAAGACGCCCGAGCCCCCCGCCCCCTGCGCCCCCGAACAGACCGAGTATGCCACGATCGTCTTCCCCAGCAGGCCGGGCTCCCCGGGGCCCCTGCCTCTGAGGCCCGAGGACGGACCCTGCCCTTGGCCCCTCTGACCGGCTTCCTCGGCTGGCCTGTGTCCTTCAGAGCCTCCGCCAGGAGCCCGGGCGGACCCTTCCCAGGAGGAGCGTGCCGGGGGGAGGCTGTGGGGACTGCCAGCTTGGCTCTCCTCTCGCCGCTCACGTGACCCGGGGGTAGGAGGTGTCCCCGTCCCGTGTGACCGTGTGGCGGTGGGGAGGGGACTCGGGGCCTGAGCCGGCCCATCGCTCCCCAGATCTGCTGCTCTGCACCTCCACACACGCCTCCCTGCGGGGGATGGTCTGGCGCTGTGGCTCTCCCTGACCCACCAATGCCTCCCAGGGGAGCTCCAGGACATGGGCGCACAGGGTCCCTGGTTGGGGACTGTGCCGGTGAAGTGCCCCCACGGCCAAGAGATGCAGCACACGGGTGGAGGGGCACACGCATGGGGTCCGGGACCTCGTGCCCCTCCAGGCCTGGAAAAGAGCTCCTGGTGTGGGGAAGGGCAGGCCGTCTGCGGGCCACCCTCATGCACAGCCCAGCCCACCAAGCAGCCTGGGGGCAGGGGGGCAACAAGGGGAACGGGCCCCAGCTGGGGAGTCGCCCTCCCCTCGGTGCCCACGCATGGTGCTATTTATGGGGGCCTCCGCCCGGCACCCCCAGGGCCCACTGTCACGGCAGGGGGGCAGTGGTACCCAGGCGTCAGGGGCTGTCTTAGGTTCCACACACACCTCAGAGCCCCTCACCCTGTTCTATTATATTATAATTAAATACTGACGAAAACTCTAAGAAAAGCCTAGGTTCTCTCCTGGCCTTGTTGGGGCGGCGGGGGGGCGGAGGGGGGGAGTTCTGCCTCAAATAGAGGACACAGCCAGCCCTCCTCGGGCCTGGCCCTCACCCGCCTGGCCGGCACCTTCTCTGTCCCAGGAACACACGGAGCCCCGAGGCCCCTCATCTCCGTCCCCCCCATCATGTACCACGGCCCCCTCAAGAAGTCTGTCCCCAGATCACCTCAGCCGAGAGGCTGCGTCGGTATCTGCCCTGCTCCAGCCCTCCCCACAGGCCCCCTGCACCTGACCGTCCCTCCCAGGCAGTGTCAGTGCCCTGGGCTGGGGTCAGGCCAGGCTGTGAGCGAGTGGGTGCAGCCCCACTGGAGACACACGGCCCTTCCCAGATGCAGAGGGGAGGTCTGTTCCGTCCTCCGGGAAGAAGACACAGCACCACCATCAGGGGCCTTCAGTTCTTGTCCCTGACTGCAGTGACCAACACCCCCCAATCCTGTCCTTCCCAGTGAGCCTCGTCCAGACCCTCGGGAGCCAGGAACACAGCTGCCCCCCACCCAGCCCTCAGGGCTCACACCCTGTGCCCGCCACGCTGGGGTCCTGTCCTGGGCGGGCAGGAGCTAGAATCACCAAGTCCGGGACAAGGCGAGGACATCAGGCAAGGTCACACATGAGGGAACAAACCCTGCCGGGGAAGGCTGCGGAGGGCACAGGCTTGCATGCCTGGAAAACCCAGTAGCTTCTGCAGAAACACGAATAGGGCAATAAGAAAATGGAGTCAGGTGGCACACACAAAATTAACCCCCAGAAATAAATGGCTTTCGTACATTCAAACAGCCGCCCCCTGGAAGAGAGAGTGATAGAGAATCTAAAGTTACGCCCGAGGCGTAAATTTAACAAGAAACGCGCCGACCCGCAGGAGGACAGCTTGGCCGCAGGGGTGGGCCCCCCGGGGGGGGACGGGGGGGGCCAACCAAACCCCCCCCCCCCCCCCCCAGGTTGACTGGTAGGTGTGACCATCCCAGTGAAAACCCACTGCGACTGAAAAGTTCGTATGGAGAAGCAAACAAGAAGAAGAAACCTAGGAAACCAAGCGAAGGAGAGCAGCTGTATCAGACCTCCGGCTCGAAACGGTGGCGCTCACACACGAGAGGTGGGACACTGGGAAAGGACATCCTGCAACAGAGGGCGTGAGCAGCTATTCGAAAAGCACCAGGTGGACTCCGTTCGTGTGCCAGGGACTTGCACAAATCCCAAATACAAGCGTAAGACGGAAACCCGAGCAGACGCAGAGGAAGACGGGCGAGGTCCTTCACGCTGGAGCAGGAAAGCCTCCCCACACCGGCTCGAAACCACAGCACCATTAGAGAGATTGACACATTCAACTCTACAAATTGGGGGAAACACTTTAATGTGGCAAAAGGAAAGTCAGAAGCAAACCAGGGGAAAGTATTTGCAATATTATTACACAAAAGGTTAAGACTCCAGTTATGTAAAGACCTAAAATACGGAAAGAGCAAGGCCGATGGAAGGCACGATGGAAAAGTGAGCAGAAGATATGATGAGGCGGCACCACCAACTCACACGCCCACGCGCACACATACGTGCACACGCATGCACGCGGACACGCACGTAACCACACACACGCGCGTGTGTTCCATCTACGTATACTCAGATCCCTTAAGCAACCAAAGGATGTTCGATTTTACTCATAATAAGAAAAACGCAGATTACGACTTACAAATCACCCGCGGGCAAAACTCTGACCGCGTGACAACACGGTGCTGGCGAGGACGTGGAGAGACAGCCCTGGAGCGGCCGGGGGCGACAAGGCCGGACTGGAGGACTAGGCACCAGCCAGTGGTTAGAGAAACATGTGCCCTTTGACGCCTAAGCCCCGCCTATATAACTCCTCCCGGGGGTGAGCCAGCCGCCAGGACCCCGCGTGCACCCCAGGCAGGCAGCAGGAGTCGGGGGAACCCCAGGGGCAACTCACTGCCCCCCAAAAAAGGAACTGAGCTGGGGGCTCTACTCAAAGACAAGGGAGCACTTTGAGCACGAAAATACCAATCAAAATTAACATATTTTGAGTATGTTTTAAAAGAGGTAAGTTCGTATTCTAAAAAAAGAAGAAGGAGGGGGAGAAAAAAGAAGACAGAGGAGCACGCAGCAGAGAGGGAAGGAAGCGGTGGCCTCACCAAGCCACCGGCCGGGCCACCCACTGGCGGCAGCGCCGCGGCTCAGACAAGAAGTGAGAGAGCGCGGGCACAGTCAGCACTCTGATGCTCGCCTTCCCGGAACACGGCCCCTGCGGCCCGCCTCCACTCATTTTTTCCGTGCCCTGCTCTGCCCCAGTCCCGTGTGTCAACGGCCCTGGCTGGGGCAACTTGCCCATCCCCACCCACGCCCCCCCCCACCCCAGCGGTTCCCTCTCTGCCAGCCTGGCTCATCTCCTGGAGGCTGGCCTCAGGAGGACCGGTGGGGGCCTGGGCTCTTCAGATGAGGCCTGAGACCCTGGCGCAGGGCACCCGGGGCGGAGGGCATGTGGCCACCCCGACAGCCCGGGGCCACCAGAGCCCCACACTTGTAGCCCCTCTGGCCAGGAGGACGACCTCTCCCACTACCTGTGCTCACCTTTCCTGGTCTGCAGAGCTGGGGGCAAGCGCTGGCCTCCTCCCGATAGGAATGCAAGGCCGTGTGGGACGGGAGGACAGGAGTCTGTGCCATACCCAGAAATCCAAGGTGGGGGCCCTGACAAAGGTCTCCTGGCAGGAGAAGAGCACAGACCCCAAAGGCAACCCGCCCAGGGGATCGGGAAGGAGGGGCTGGCGGTCCTCACTCCAGGGTCCCAGCCCCAGTGCGTGGTAACCAATCCCGCGTGGACAGGGGCATGTTTGGGCCTGGTGCAGCTCCTGAGATTTAGGAGAATTCGGGATGGGGTGGGGAGGTGTCTTCCTGAGGGCAATCAAGGCGGCATGGCCAGCATGATGTTGACTCCAATCGCTGGAACCCCTCAACTGCTGCTCAACCGCAGCCCCCTGGGGGCCTTGGACCCGCCGGCTCCGGTCCGGTGGCCCCACCCAATTATGGGGGCCCATGTCTGAGGCTCCTGAGCTGACCGGCTCACAGTGAGGCTGATGACATTGTCACGAGTCCACTGGCCACTTGGATGCTCTCAAGATTATACAACCATTGTCAGGCACTTTCTTCTTTCTCTTTTCTTACTGTCAGAGTGTTTATGGCTATACTTTTTTTTTAAATTAGTAGACATATTTTTTTTTAATGTTTATTTATTCTTGGGAGAGACAGAGACAGAGACAGAGCACATGCAGGGGAGGGGCAGAGAGCGAGGGAGACACAGACTCCGAAGCAGCTCCAGGCTCCGAGCTGTCAGCACAGAGCCCGACGCAGGGTTCGAACTCACAAACTGTGAGCTCACGACCTGAGCCAAAGTCGGATGCTCAACCGACTGAGCCACCCAAGCGCCCGAATTAGTAGATATATTTTAAAGCGGTTTTAGGTTTACAGAACTGAGCAGTAAGTCTCAGTACGCCATCCCCATGCCCCCCGCACACACAGTGTCCCCGAGGTTAGCATCCCCCACTGGTGGGGCACATCTGTCCTAACTGATGAACCAGCAGTGATCTGGTACCTCACATCAGGGCTCACTCGTGGCGATGTGCACTCTGTGGGTTTGGACAGATGTACGGTGACACGTACCTACCATTATGGTATGGCACTCGCTGCCCTCACGGCCCCAAGAACCTTCCGTGCCCCACACACACCCCTCTCCTCCCCACAACCTCTGACAGCCACCCGTCTTTTCACTGTCTTCCAAGGTCTGCCTTCTCCAGGATGTCATATGGAATCGCACAGTACGTAACCCTGTCACACTGGCTTCTTTCACTTAGTGACGCACCTTCGGGTTCCTCCATGTGTTTCACGGCTCGATAGCGCGTTGCTTTTTGGCGCTGAGTAATCTCCCGCTGTCTGGATAGACCAGTTTGTCCGTTCACCTCCTCAAGGACATCCTGATTTCTTCCAAGGTTTGGCAATTCTGAATAAAGCCGCTATAAACACCATGTGCAGGTTTTTGTGTAGACACGGGTTTTCAACTCATTTGGATAAATACCCAGGAACACGATTGCTGGATTCTACGGCAAGAGTTTGTTCAGTTTTGTAAGAGACGGTGACGCTGTCTTCCCACGTGGCCGCCCCGCCCGCCGCAGGAGAACGCTCCTGCTGCTCCACCCCTGGCCAGCAGGCGGCGCTGTCAGCCTTCCGGACCCGCCGCGCTGATAGGCTAATCGCGTCCTGCTCTTTGTTTTACTTGGTCTTCCCCATGGGGGCATCTTTCCATATGCTCACTTGCCAAAGCACGCAAACAAGTCTTAAAACTCCCAATGAGAAGGCAAACAGCACAGTTAAAAAAGGGCGAAGGCTCTAAACAGACACCTCACCAAAGACGAGCTGCGGCCACTTTGGAAAACAGGCAGGGCAATTTCTTGCAAAGTGAAACTATCCGATAAACCAGCAGGTATCCTGAAATGTTTGGCGGAATTCACGGAGAAAGCCATGTACCCCTGCAGTTTTCCTAGAATGCACATATTTTTTTTTTTATTTTTTATTATGTTTTTAATGTTTTATTTATTGTTGAGAGAGAGAGAGAGAGAGTGTGTGAGCAGGGGAGGGGCAGAGAGAGAGAGGGCGACACCGAATCTGAGGCAGGCTCCAGGCTCTCTGGGCTGTCAGCATGGCTGACATGAAACCGTCGCGGGGCTCGAACCCACTAACCGTGAGATCATGACCTGAGCCGAAGTCGGACAATCAACCTACTGAGCCACCCAGGTGCCCCAGTGTGTGGAGATTTTAAATTCCAGATTAACTTCTTTAATAGGATTTTTCAGGCTATTTTGTCTTTAATAAGTTGTATTTTTCCAGGAATTGTCCATTCATATAAATGGTTCCTAGTATCTTCTTGAAACCTGTGAACATCTGTAGGGCCCTCCTCGTGTGTCCCATCTCGTTCCTGATACTGGATTTGTGCGTTTTGTGTCTTTTATGACCAGCCCCTCGAGGGGGTTATCAGTTTTACTAGCTTTCTAAAAACCCAGCTCTGGCTCTGGCCATTCCCTCTGGTGTCTGAAGTCTCCTGTCCCTCTAGTTCTGCTGCTTCCTTGGACTTCACTTACTGCCACTTTCTAAGGTGCTGGCATCACGGCACCTCCCCCCACCCCCGCCCCCACAGGACCCACCTGGCTCAGCTCAACTCACAGATTGCCTGCGGTGCTCACACAATTAACTTCAACGTCTTTTTCCATTTTCAGTGTAGCGTCTTCTTTGAACCAGGGGTAATTCAGAATTGTGTTTCTCAATTTTCAGACACAAGATTGGAAAAAAAAAAAAAATTTTTTTTTTTGAGAGACACAGAGAAGCAAGGAAGGGGTAGAGGGAGAGGGAGGGCCAGAATTCCAAGCTCAGCGCGGAGCCCGACGCAGGGCTCGGTCCCAGGAGCCCCGAGATCACGACCTGAGCCGGAATCAAGAGTCGGATGCTGAACTGACTGAGCCGCCCAGGTGCCCCCACAAGGAAGATTTTAAGTTTCCTTTTGTTTTCATTTCTAGCTCAATTTCACTGTGATTTTCAATCCTTTGAAGTCTTCTAGAGACTTGACTTCATAATCCAATATAATGTCAATTTTCACACCTACGTGTACTCCAACAGACTGTAGATTCTGTTCTGTGCAGTGCTGTGCGTGTGTCCACTGAGGGAAGCTTCTTGGGCAAGTTGGCCAAAGCTTCTGTGTGCAACCTGATTTTGTCTGCTCACTCTGTCAGTCATTGAGACTTGTATCTACAATTTTCTACTGTAACTGTGGATCTATGTCTCCTAGAAGTCTGCCCACTTTTGTTTCTTATTTCAAAGCATACTATGAGGTTTGTACAAATGGGTCGGACCAGAGAGCCCGTCAGGAAGGCCGGCAGCGCTCCAGACGCTTGTCCCCGAGGCCGGGTGGCTTGGGGCCCGGCGGCAGGTTCTGCAGGACCTCACCAAGGGAGAACATGCAGAAGGAGATCTCCTCGTAGGAGACCCTGGCCCCACTCTCAAACAGACAAGCAAAGGTCAGGGCTCCCTTGACAGTTGGCCCGACGGATGCCAGATCAGAGTAGCCGCTGGGCCCCTCATAGATCACCCAGGGCTCCGTCCAGCTGTGGGGATCCAGGGGGGACCGGCTCAGATAGATTCCCATATGGAGCCGAGCCCTGCGCCCCACCGGGTGGGAATACAGCAGCCAGGTGGGGCTCTGAGACAGGGTGGCAGGGGGCCCGGGGACCTTCGAGGTCCAGGCCGCCATGATCCCACTGAGCCCAGGCCCCAGGCCAGGCTCTTCGGGGCTGTCCCTACATCCCTCCATCCTGCGGGGCCCCTGGGCCCCTTGGGTGTCTCCAGTACCCTCCTCTGAGGGTTCCTGGACTCCAAGACAGAGGTGTGGAGAGTAGGAGTGGCTCCCGGCACCCACTGGCCATCTACCATTCCTCGGCCTGCTAAAGAGTGGGGCAGGGAAGCCAAGGACGCTGCCCTGGCAGCCCCGGGCGGTCTCGGCCAGGGCGGGCACCAGCTCCCCGGGCAGGAAGGAGGTGCCCTCGTCCGCACTGAGCGCCTGCACGCGGCTCCCCAGCGGGCTCCGGGCGTTGCAGTACAGGATGTGGCCGGCCTGCCCGCTGTCCACCGCGGCCAGCTGGCACTCGCCCGAGCGAAGGTTGGGCACCAGGCCTCCGTGGCGCCAGGTGCGACCGTGGTCGTCACTGTAGAAGGTGAAGGCATGCGGGCTGGTCCTGCAGATCTTGCCAAAGCACTCCCGCCGGTCTACGTGGTACGTGTAGGCAGGCACCAGCAGGCGGCCTGAGCGCAGCTGGATGCCGTGGCCCGGGCCCACGGCAAATGTGGCCCAGTCTGCAGAAGAGGGACTGCTGATCATCCGAGCTGGGAGGCAGCCTTGGCGGAAGCCAGACGCCACCGCCCTGGGGGTCAGGGACGATCTGGAGCCAGTGCCTCAGATGTGGGGACAGCTCATGAGGAAATGGGGGACTGCACTCCCACCCGCACTCCTGCCGGCCACTCCGAATCCCCCAGGGCTGGACAAGCCTCTCTTCGCCACTAGCGGGAGCAGGGAGCCTGGGCAGGTGGCTCTGCCAGGCTCTCCGGACGGCATCAGGTAGCTAGTCCCTGGGCCCGGGGGGGCAGCCACTGGCAGTGCTCAGCGTGAGCCCTGCCCAGAGGGGCAGCCAAGGGCAGAAGGGGTACAAGGACCCTCAGGGTGGGGTCAGGCTCTGGGCCTGGGTCGCATGGGGTAGGGTCCACAGGAACAGAGAGTTCTTCGGAGCAGCTCTGTGCGTCCTGGCCAGGTCTCAAAGCCTGCCACATCCCCTCAGCTCAGCTCCCACCTACAAGGATCAGCGTGACCCCTGGGCCAGTGTCGCCACACCAGGGTTGGGGTCGCCTCGGGGGGCAGTGGGTGCTATGGCCCTCGGGGAGGGGGCAGCAGGAGTGGAGGAAAAGCTTTAGGGTCAGGCCACCTGCCTGGCCCTGGGCTGGACACCCCCCCCCCCACCGGGGTCTGGGTGCTAAGAAGGAGGGGCCTCAGCGCTCAGAGCGAGACGGGCTTGGTTAGATGAGCCTGTTCCTGCCGCCAGGAGGTGGGGGTGACCAACACCCATTCACGGGACTGAGGAGTTCGGAGGGGCGGGGGGGGCGGGGGGGGGGTCAGTCCCAAGAAACGGTGTGGAGGAGTAGGCAGCCACGTGACCTGCAGACGGACCCTTCCCCCGCCCCAGCAGTGCAGAGCCCCCCTCCCGTCACCTGGTGAACCTGGTGAGACCCCTCCACTCTGCAGGCCCCCTCCCAGCGCAGACCGAGCCGAGCGGACCCCACCCCGAGCGAACCCCGCCCCGCCTACCCTGCTCGGCACCGCCCACCGCCTCCTCCGTGAGGTCCCGGGCGGCGCCCCAGCTGCGCCCCGCGTCCCGGCTGGTCACGCAGCAGAGGCGCGCGGCGTTCCTGCCCGCGGCGATCTGCGCGGCCTCGGGGGTGCGGCCCCGCACGGCGATGAAGAAGAGGAAGACGGTGGCCGTGCGCGCGTCGTGCACCGGGCAGGGGTTCATAGACCGGTGCTCCTCCAGGGCGGCCGTCCCCAGCACGCGCGCGGCGCCCCACTGCCGGGGGGGGGGGGGCGGTCTCAGTTTACCCGCGCGCGGCGGCGGCCCGCCCCGGCCCTGCCCGCGGGGCGCGCCCGGCCACTCACCCGCACGGAGCCCCCCGCCAGCGTGCCCCGTCTCTGCACCAGCCGGTGCGCG
This sequence comes from Panthera uncia, assembly GCF_023721935.1. NCBI lineage: Eukaryota > Metazoa > Chordata > Mammalia > Carnivora > Felidae > Panthera > Panthera uncia. The sequence continues at coordinate 514,038 of NW_026057584.1, forward strand.
TGCGCGTCGTCGGGGCTGAGCCGCTGCTCCGCGAAGGCCAGCAGGGTGGGCGCGGGGGGCACGGGCAGCAGCGCGGGCACGCGGTACGTCAGGCCGCTCCTCTCACGCTGGAAGAGCACTGTCCGCTCGGGGACGCGCGGGGCCCCCATGCTCTGCGGGGACACCCCCGCCCCCCCCCCGGGCCCCCGGAGTCAGCGGGCGGGGCTGGCGCGCTCCCCTCCTGTGCGCCTGGATGGGGGAGGGGGCTCTGCGGGTGCAGACGCCCCCACCCATCCGCGCGCCTCCCTGTGCCCCTCCTCCTCGGAGACCACCCTGTCCCGGGCTCCTCACCCCACGTCCACGGCCGTCCCTGCCCACCCCTCCCTCCTTGCCACTGCACCCTCAAACGTCTGCAGTCGACCCTTCCTCCTCTCAACCGGGTCCCCCCGAGAGGGAGCTGCTTGCTCGGTGTCAGAAGCGGGGGGCCCCCGGCCGGAGTGCCCCGACTGCCCGCCCCGTGCCCGGACACAGGCAGGAGGCTGTCCAAGTGGACAATCCGGGCACAACGTTTGGGACACGCAGGGGTTCAGTTTCCCCCAGTAGGGACCCCACGAGCACGGGAGCCACACAAGCACAGAGAGACACAGGTACAGACGCGCTAGACACCCCGAAAATGAGACAGGGAGAGCCGGGCAGGCGGCACAGGTGCCGACACCGGTGTGCACACTCACCACGCAGGAAGGAGCCTCGGAGACAGAAGGAGCTTGCGTCCCACACCCACGGCCGCAGGCTTCTCGGGGAAGGTGCCCCAGCTGCCGCCACCACCCTGCTCAGACCTGGGGGTCAGGGGGCTCTTAGGAGTGGCCAGGAGACGGGGGGGGGGGGGGCCTGCTGTAACCAAGAGGGGGCGCCAGTGGGGCTCCTGCAGAGAAGGGGGCCTGAATTCCAGGTCCCTAGCAGGCCACCTATGGGTGCCGGGGACCAGTCCCTCGGGCTCCTGAGCAAAGCTGGAGTCATGAGGAGGTCCAGCAGAGACACCCCCCACAAGGTGCCCCAAATGGGTCCCACGTGTGCCTCAAGGGAGGAAGGTACACACCCCAGTGTCCAGGCCCCCCCCAGCTGGACCCCACAAGCTGAAGCCAGGTTGGGGAGGGGGTGGTGTGCTTGGGGGCTTCCCAGAGTGGAAGGCTAAGAGGGTGGGGGAAGGGGAGGGGAAGGGACCGAGGGGAGGCAACATTCCAGGCACCAGGGGGGCCCTGGCAGGAGGGGGGGGAGATTCAGCAAGGAGAGAGGAGACCCTCCCCACTGCACTCCAGGCCTCTCTTCCACAACCCCGGCCCCACCTGCCCCTGCCCCTGGGCCCCATGCCCCTGACAGCGCCAACCCCCAAAACCTTGGCTGGACACAAGGCCCACAAGCCTTGTGGCTTGTGGCTGGCCCACAAGCAGGGGACAGAGAGTGGCCTAGGGCAGACTTCCTGGAGGCAGCCCCCCTCCTAGGAGTGTGCTCCCAAGGGAAGCTCACATTTGGGGTGCACGTGGAGGCCTCTTTCTCTGATTTGCACAAGACAAATGAGGGCTGGCCCAGCCCCCCCTCCCCCACCCCCCCCTCCACCGCAGGGACGGGAGTGAGTGAGCAGAGAGGCCCAGGGGACCGCAGGCAATAGGGGCAGGGGTGCCACACGCCGAACTTGGAGCAGCCAGAGGCCCACCGCCAGGCACCGGGAGGTAACTGGCACCTGAGGGCACTGAGGGGAGGGCGAGGCAGGGAGGCGGGAGAGAGCGAAACACACCACGTCACGCTCAGAGTACCCCTCTCGGCAGATCAAGCCCCCCCACACACAGGCACGGCCAGTGAATGTCTGAGGAGACAGGATGCAGAGGGGTGACCGGTCACGGGAACGAGCACCCACCGCAGGAGCGGCCTCGCCGGGACACACGGGAGGCCTTGCCGCTGGCTCGGCCTCCTCTCCTGAGGTCCCCCAAACAGACAGACGTGTCCGTCTCAGTCCACCTCAGCCCACCTCAGCCCAGGGCCACCTGCTCCCGAAAGGCTCTCGTGGGCGGCACGCAGGCCCACCCCACTGCCCGCCCCACCCCCACCACAGCCTCTGGGGCTCTGAGAGCAGCTTCCTGTGTGCTGGAAGCCCCCCGGCCCGCCCCCAGTCTGCATCCAAGGGGCAGTTGTCCCCAAGCAGGAAGCAGGTGCACATGCCACGTGTCCCCAAAGGCTGAATGGACACAAGGGGACATTCTGTCCACTTGGCTCACTCCACAGGCCCTGAGACCACCTGGGCTGGTGTCGGGGAAGGCAGAGGCTCCGGGCCCACCCCACCCCCACCCTGCGGACAGAGCAGGAGAAACGGAGGTTCCCCAGACCAGCGGCTCCCAGACCAGCTGGCTGCACAGAGCAGGGCAGGGCCGCCGGGCCCTCGGCGCTGTCCTTGTCTAGGCCAAGCCGCGGGTTTCGGCAGAGCCCCAAAGTCCCAAGGAGATCCCCTCAAGGGAAGAGGAAGAGCAGGGCCCCGGGGGCTCCCAGATGAGCAGGTAGCAGGGGTCTGCCTGACCAGGATAGGACGGCTGTGTCCCGACATCCTGTCTGGGCTGCCTGGAGCACTCAGGACAGCCCTCCGGACCAGCACGTCTCCTGTCCCTTGGACCAGGATCCCGGCCTGCTGCAGGGCACTTAAATGCACACACACGAAGACAGCATGAGGAGAGACGGGCTTTGCAGACAAGTGGACAGAGGGGCCCTCTTAGCTCCGTCACTGCCCTGCCGGATGGGAATCCGGTCTAACCTGCCTGTCCTGTGCCCTGTCAGGGGCAAGGACTCAATTACAAACCCTGTGCCTGGTGGAGTGTGGCCTACACACCTGTCGGATCCTGCAGGCTGGGACGGTGCCCCTGGCATTGAGCCCCTGCACCCTGTCTGCATCACCCAACCTCTAAATCTACCCCTGGGGCCCTTCGGCACACCTGTCACTTGGGCCAGGACCTCATCCCACGGCGGGGGGGGGGGGGGGGGGGGGGGGG
>NW_026057584.1:517148-562618 GCF_023721935.1 Panthera uncia
GGGGGGGGGCGGGCGTCCATGCAGAACCTCTGGCTGGACGGCCCTCACTCCAGGAACCCACTGCCCTCTGCCCAGAGAAGGGCCGCCAGGGAGGGAACGGAGCGCCGTTTCTGGCCCTCGGGGCTGGGGTGCAGGTGAGCGGGGAGGGGACTCACCGGGCACCACAGGGAGGCTGAAGAGCTGGCTGTGGGGCAGCAACAGGAGCGCCTGCTTCTCCAAGCCTCTGAGCAGCGCAGAGACAGAGACCGGCCCGCTGTGTGGGCGGGGGCCGGGAGCTGGCGGGATCCCAGGGCCTCGTCAGGACCCAGGATCCAGGACCCTCCCGCCAGCTGTGCGACTAAAGCCTGTGCAGCTGGGAGAGCGGGTGGAGGTGCAGAAGGGCACCCCGGGGAGGGGCCGGGCGTCGAGACAGGGCCACACTGCATTCCTCTCTGCTGCTCAGCTCTCTCCACCCTGGAGTGTCGGGGCTCACCCTCCAGCAAAGGGCCACGGCGGACCTCTGAGCTGGACCCGGATATCCGCTGCCCGCAAGCCTCGCCAGAGACACCTGCCGTGTGAAGCCGAGTGAGCGCTCAGACCCCCGGCCACGCGCCGTGACCCCCACACCGCCCCGGGGGTGCCGGGCCCTCTGGCTCTCACCGGACCTCAGCCCCGCGTCCGTGCTGGGGAGCCAGCTCAGGCCCGGCGGGCCGGCACCCCACCCCCTTCCTAGCCCCAGCCACCTTGCCACGCTGGCCCCTTCCACCAGGGCCCACTTCCCGGGGGGCCGCTGCCCGGGCCGGGGCTCCAGGGGAGCCCTCAGCACCCCAGCTGCCGTCCGTGGAAAGGCCGAGGGGCCGTCCTGCTCAGGAGCCCCCTGGGCCCCACCCTCTGACGCTCCGTCCCCTGCCCCTCCCTCTGACATGGTGTCACCTGCAGGACCCTGAGACCTGAGCTCTACTGCCACCCACTTGTCCCCCCGACCTTCATCCCCCATCCTTCCCGAAGCTCTTCCTTCCCCCTCATCTCCTCATTCAGGCACAAGACCCGACAGGTAAAGCATCCCGTGGAGGAAACTCAAACTTCCCCAAGCAGTAACGACAGTCTGGGCGAACAGCTCTGGGGGCCCAGACCGCCCAGACCGCCCAGACCAGTGTGAGCTCAACCCCCGACTCACGCCTGCGCAGACGGACCGCGGGGTGACCCACGGAGCCACCGACGGTTACCCTCACCTCATTATAACGTTCCATCCCCCATCCAAGGAAGAGCCCAAGCCTCATTTCTACAACACACGGCGTGCGTGTCCGCGGAAGGTTTCCTTAAGGCCCGTGTGTGACCGCGTGCCCGCCTCTACACGGGATGACGAGGCTCCCCTTTCTGAACATTCCATCCTAACCCTAAATGAAAGGAACCCAGCCACCCTTGCTCGAGGGTCACGGCTTTGGAAGTGATTTCCCGTGATCTCCTTCTTTGCCGCAAATAAAGTCTTCTTTGTGTGCTAACTCGCCTGGTGGAGGTTCTATGTGTGACTCACCAAGGAGGGAACTCACGTCAGGCGTTACAACAGGACTTGGAAGGGGAAACCGAGTTCTGGGGAGATTATGACATCATAAGATGTCCACGTAGGGATCATAAACCTGCCGGGACTGTTCAGGTCCCCGGGGGGGCACCTGGGGAGTGGGTGGGAGGCGACCCCGATGCCGGCCAGGCCACTGGGCAGCAAGGCTGTCCCTAGCCGGCAGCCTGCGCCCAGACGGAAGCCCGGAGATCTGCCGTGGAAGGAACGGGAAGACGGGGAAGGAGTCGGCACAGCCTCCCCACCTCTCAGGGCTCCATTCACACCATCTCGCTCCCCGTGTCCCCCAAGTCTGGGCCTGATGCAGTCTGATGGGCCCCCCACGGAGCCTCCAAGTCACGTGGGCAAAGTGCCCACGTTCAGCAGGGCCGTCTAACCACGATACCCACTGGGGCCTTGGAAGGAGGAGACTCTTGGACAGGCCTCCTTCCCTCTGCGTAAGGATTTGGGATTCGGGTACTTTGCGGGTTGTTTTTATTTTTTTAACGATACCAAGGAGTGCTTAGTAAATAATTCACCGTTTGGAAAACTTTTATTCATAGAGATTTTCTAAGTAAGCCGTTAATAATCTTTCACATGTATTCATCTGAAAACCAGCTGTTTTTCATGTGTGACAACGATCTTTCCTCTAGAAACAGAACAAGAGATCTATGGGCTCTGTTTTGTTTTCTGGTGTGGTTTTTTTTTTCTGTTTTTTGTTTTTTTTTTTATTGAAGTGTAGTTGACATATGACACTATATTAGCTTCAGGTTGGGACAGAATTATATGCATTACAAAATGCTCACTCCCACCTGCAAACAACATTATCACAGGACTGCATTCTGTCCTGTGCCCTCACCTTCATTGCTATTTATTCCCTAACTGGACGTTTGTGCCTCTTATTCCCTCCACCTGGTCACCCATCCTCCCCGACCCCATAATGTTTTAGTGAGACGCCAGCAGGTTTTTAACAAAACGTGGAGATTTTACATGAAAACCTGTATTTCCAGCTTCTCCTGAAAAATCAGCCCACAGCCGGCCATCACTGCCCCCCTGCCCCCACCCTGACCCCAGCATCACAAAGGCGTTGAAATCCCCCCCAAAGGTATTTTCTGCCTGGCTTTGTGCTCCCCACTTTTATTGGCTACAGACCCAAGCATTTTAAATACCCCTTTTGAATGGATTTCCTGAGCAGATGGTTTTCCGTGTTTTTTTTGTTACAGACCACATGCACTTTACCTTGTAATAAATACCCCTGAATTTCCTTCCAAAGAGACAGAACCAGTTTACATTCCTGCCAACCTCAAAGGCAAAAGCAAACATCATTGAATTCCTATTATTACTTTGCGTTCTTGATGGGCGTGCTGAGAACAGACCCCCTTCTGTGGTCCTGGCACTGGGGACAAGACAAGGCACGTCTGTCCTCACCCTGGACGGGCACGCTGGCCCAGGTTAACTGGTGGAGCCTGCCTGACGCCCAGGGCACCCAATTTGAGTCTGTCTTCAAGTGGGGGTAATATTTTCATTTCTTTGTGTGGCTATAGTTTCTTACCTATAAATCCCTCACTCTCCTTCTGGGACTCTGTTACCCACGTGCTGCCTAACCTGCATCTGCCCCTGGCTCTCTGCAGCGTCCGTTCTGGTCTTTACTGTCTCTGTGCAGTTTTGGGGAAGTCAGGTTTTCAGTTTCTGATATCCTGTTTTACTCTCAAAAATCTCTGCAACATGTCCTCTAATCTCACTGAAGATTCATTATTCTTAAATTTCCCATTAAACTGATGTCCAAGGTAGTTGCTGCCTGTTCTGATGGCTGGGTGTCTCTGCGAAATGCTGACCCCCTGAAAAGTGCGGCCACGCCCCCTCCACAGATGCCCCCCACCCCCTCCCGGCCAGGCAACTGGGGACTTCGGGCCGAGGACCCTGGCGTGGAAGGAAGAAGACCCCGGGCACCCGGCGGACAGGCCAGGCTGAGCCTCCTGGCTGAGCGTGTGAGAGCAGTTCTGGTTCTTGGCTGCCCCAGGCACCCCGCTTCTCTCGGGACACGGGGCATCCGGTTCCAGTGTGCACCCCGCCCTAAGCACTGGGCCCCGGGGCAGCCAGGGATCCTGTCCTGCTAGGCAGGGGGTCCTCAGTCCCTCCCCACGGGTGGCAAACAGGGGTGCCTGGAAGCCGCCCCCCTCTGGCGCTGCACCCGAGGGCGTCTCCGGCACAAGGGAGGGTGCCGCCAGCCGCGGGGGCTCCTCCGGCAGACACTCCGGGGGGCTGTCCCAACAGGGAGCTGCAGGACTAACCCCCACCTCGTGCTCCGGCCAAACCACGCGTCTCATACACAGTTTGCACATTTCTCGACCTGAAGCCATTCTTCAGCTGGAAAGAAACCTCATACAGCCAAAGAGATGGGAAGCTGAACATTCCAGACTCGCTGCCTCATACCAGTTTCCTGGGCCTGTTATCCAAGTGCCGCCTGTGGGTGCGGCACGAGTGTCTCTGTGACCGGCAAGTTCAGGGAGCCACTCTGGGCTCCCTCAGGGACCCATGGCCCTGCTGCCCAAGCCCCTCTGGGTTCTCTGAGTTCCAGTTCTGATGGTTCACGTGTCCAGTGGTTCCTTCCCCCGGCCGTGCTGGCATGCGCTCTGATGGGCCGCGTGTCCGTGTGTGTTCCTTCGTGGGGCGGTGTACTGACGTCTAATTAAACATGCGAGCGGATTCTGTTGAACAGGTTCATGCCATCAGACGAGGTGTCCCTACTGTCCGAGATCGGGGCCCTCACCGAAAAGGCCCCTCCAGGAGGATGGATCCCGGGTGGGTGCCTTCACAGGGGTCTTCACCCTAAAGAGGGGCTGCTGCGGGAGCTCCCCCTCCCCCCCCCCCCGCCCCGCCCCCGCATGAACTGGTGCCACGGCCTCCCCGCCATGACAGTAGGGGGCTGCAGTCACACGGGGGGCCCGACCCCGTCCCTCTAGTCCTCCAGGAAGGGGATGTTCTTGGGGGGCTTCCCCGGGAACTGGCGGGCGTACAGGTGGGCCATGTACTGGAGCTCGGGCGTCACCATCCTCCGGCACATCTGCCGCGTCTGGTTGTCCAGGTCCCGCCGGAGGTTGTAGCCCATGATGTCGGCCACGCCCGACTGGTAGGGGCGCAGCCGGCGGTCGGTGATCTGCGACTGGTTCTTGGCCTCGCCGTCCTGCAGGCACCGCGCCGCCAGCTCCCGCCGCCGCGCCCGCAGCCGCGCCACCTCGGAGCGCAGGCGCCGCGGGCCCAGCTCGGCGCGCACGCGGGCCCACAGGGTGCGGTTGAAGTGCTCGTAGAGGCGCCAGTCGAGGGCGCACCAGCGCCGGGCGCGCGCGCGGGCCTCGGGCGACAGGCCGGCGACGCTGCGCGGGCTGCGCGAGTTGAGCGGGAAGGCCACCACGTCGTCCAGCCGCCAGCGCAGCAGGTGGCGCAGCAGCACCAGGGACTCGTCCAAGTGCTCGGCGATGAGCACCAGCTGGAAGCGCCGCTCCACGTCGGCGAGGCGCGCGCGCACGTACGCCTCATCGGCCGGCGCGTCGTTGTCGAAGCCCAGGTCGAACCACATGCCGTTCCGGGCGGGGGCGTTGCGCAGGCCCGCGCCGCGGTGGTAGTAGGTGCGCGGGGCGGCCAGGAAGGCGTCCAGGCTGCCCGCCGCCCGGAAGGCGGGCACGTCTTTCCTGTAGTAGGCGAAGGCGGACTCCAGCTGGAAGACGGGGTTTCTGAGGATGGAGAAGTAGAAAGTGTCGTTGGGCATGACCTTCTGCACCTGTTTGGAGACATGACGGGAAGGGCTGGTGACTCCTCTGCCGGGGCACCCGGGGCCGCCTCGCTCCCCTGCCCGCACCCTCCGCCGGCCGCCGTTGTCCAGAAGGATCCGAAAGACCTCGACGGGGGCCCCGCCCCCTCTCCTTGTCCCCCCCCCCCCCCCCCCGCCCTGCTAAGCCTTCCGAAGGCAGGTCAGGGAAGCCGGCGGGAGGAAGTGACGACCTTTAAACGGAGATCCGAGGGGTGCCTGGGTGGCTCTCAGTGGGTTGAGCGTCCGACATCGGCTCAGGCCATGATCTCATGGCTCCTGAGTTCGAGCCCCACGTCGGGCTCTGTGCTGACAGCTGGGAGCCTGGAACCTGCTTCCGATTCTGTGTCTCCCTGTCTCTCTGCCCCTCCCCTGCTCACACTCTGCCTTTCTCTCTCCCTCTCTCAAAGATAAACCTTAAGAAAACATTTTTAAATACCCTGAGGAGGAGCTGTGAAGAGTGCCCCCTCAAAAGGGGGCAGCAGGTGCAAAGGTCCTGGGGAGGGAGAGGTCGGTGGGTTTGGGGACCAAGAGTGGGAGTCCAGAGACGCAGATGGAGAGGGCGGCAGGCCACGAGGGTGCCCACATCCGACTCCAAAAGCAATTGCAGGCGCCCGTCAGCAGGGGAGGGGAGCAAGGTGTGTGGCAGGCCTCATCCGGCCCCGTGTGAGGCTCCGGCGAGGTCCGCACGCACGCACACCCAGAGCCTTAGTCTCTCCAGCGTGCAGGCCACCCCCACCCCCCACCCCATGGTCACACCTCAAAGCCACAAAGTGCCTGGGGCTGCGTCTCACCCCCTGCACCTCTGCCCTCCTCCGCACGCCCCGCACCTCCGGCAGGTTGAACCTCAGGTGGTTGCACATGATGTTGAAATGCCGCTGCGGGCCGGGGGGCTCCAGGCCCTCCACGTAGCGCGCCAGGAAGAGCCAGGGGTAGCCCAGGTGAAAGCGAGAGCCGGCGGGTAGCGCCACCGACAGGTTGTGCGTCTCCGCAAAGCGGAAGAGGATGTTGAGCACCGTGCTGCTGGCGGTCTTGTGCGTCTTGAGGAACATGACGTTGATGATGGGTGGCCCCTCGGCCTGGCCCCCGAGCAGGCTGGGAGGAGAGTACAACCAATGTCAACCAGGGAGGGCCCACGGGCCCCCCGCCCAGAGAGACCCCCAACCCCACAACCTGGAGACCCTCAGACCATCCACCACCGAGCTGTCCCTAACCCAAGATCCCCTAACCCACACTTTCCCTACAGCAACACCAAAACCTGTGCCCCCCACCCACCAGAGACCCCAACCCTGCAACCCCAGAGGGCCCACTGGCACAGACCTGACTGCTCCCTAAGTGGCACATCATCTGTCCCCCCATATCCCACAGCTCAGTCCCCAGGCCCTGGCACCCTTTCTTTTGCCTCCCAACTTTCTGTTTGGTTCTCAGGGCACCCAGCATGGCTCTGGCCCTGTGGACTGGACACCACACCCAGCATTTCTTGGCTGACCCTTCATGCCTGGACCGGCCAGCCTGACTGCAGGGCCAGAATGGACACTGGTGGCCTCTCTCGTGATCCCATGACAGCACCTCCCAGCTGTGACCAGCCTGGAGAGCGGGCACCTTCCGTGCCCGAGTGCGTGACCGGTAAGAATAACCCAGGATAGTGGGGGAGGGGGGGCGGACGGGATCCAGAAGCTGTGCCAGCCCTGGGTACAATGCGGGGGCCAGCAGAGACCCGGGCAGCTTGGGTGCCCCTTGGGGAGATCCAACCAGAGGTGGTAGGGTCAGGGAGAAGAGGCCTGGAGCCACACGACCTCCCAGTGGCCAGCCCTGGACCTGGGTGACCACCCCTGAGGGCCTGGCTTCACAGAGGACGAACCACTGGCAGGCAGGGGGACAGGGGCCTGGCCGTCCCAGACCTACCGCGGGCCCTGGCCCTGCCTCCCAGCACCTGGTCACCCTCTGCACACAGCGGCTCTGCCCGACACCCAGGCCCGCCCCCGTCCTCCCCGAGCCCTCCCCAGAGGCTGGGCAGCTCACTGTCCACAGGAGACACTGGGAGGGCTCCAGAGGGCTATAGGATCCCTGAAAGGAATGGTCACCAGCCAGTGCTGGATGCCACCCAGAGGTGGACAGCCTGGGGTCTCAGGCACGACTCTGGGAGGGGGCAGTGTCCGAACCATGGGGCACCCAACACAGAACTCACGGTGCGAACAGCCTGATGTCCCTGTGCAGGAAGCCAGCCAGCAGGAACACGATCAGGGCCAGAAGGAGAATGGCCTGGAAGCACCTGTGGGGCAGAGCGAGCCCTTCAGCCCCCCTCAGGGGCATGGGCGGGGCCGGCACCACCCCCTCCACCCCCCACCCCTGTCATCCGTGTATCAGCTCCTATCGAGTACCTACCTGCGCCCACCCCATGGGGCCTCTGGGGTGGGGGCTGAGACCCAGGAAGGGCCTGAATCATCAAACTCTACCCCCTCTTGGCCCCGTACTGCACCCTTCCGCTGCTCAGAAGCCAGGAGAAGCTGGGGAGGGGGGCAGCGAGAGGGGCCAGCTGATGAGCCCTCAGCAGGGATCCTTGGGAGTCTGGCCTGCCATAGACCCCTGAGCTCGCACCCCCACGGGCGCATCAAGAGAGGGTCTGAGAGGTGGGACGTCCTGATTTTCCACCACTGGGGGGAGGGGAGAGGCCCCACAAGAGAAGAGCGGCGTGGGATGGAGGAGAGAGAGAGCAGCGGGGCAGGGACACGTTTGGAAGGTGGGGGGAGCAAATCTGTTGCATATGAAATGTGCTGGGACACCCAAGCAGAGATGCCAGCCCGTGGCTGGAAAAGGAGTCAGGAATTGCTGGGGCTGTGACACACATCTGCACATCAGGATAAAAATGCCATATAACTTAGCGCCCCAGTCAGAAAACAATGGTGGATTCTCCTCACCAATCCAGAAGTCTGGAGAGGGGAGGCTGCTGCTTCTGGCAGACTTAGCCCCACCACATTGAGGATGTTGACATCTCTCCCTCTCCCAGCTTGTAGCCTCATGGTCACAAGATGGCTGCCAAGCTCTAGACATCACATCAACATTTGGATCAGCGAGAAGGGAGAAGGGGCAGGGCCAGCCATGGTAGAGGCAGACACCTTCTTAAAGCCCCTAGCAAAATTCCACCTCCACCTTGTTGGCCAAAATTCAGTCGCATGGTCACCTCCAGTTGCAAGGGGTTGCTGAGAAAGCATTCCTCGGTGTTTACAGCCTCTGTAGTGGGGGGACAGGGAGAAGGTGGTGGGTGTCTATACGGCTATATTTCTGTAAATCTCTGGGAACGGTGGGCTGCAGCCTGGGCCCGAGCTGGGCTTGCCTTCGGAGGCAGACACATCTCTGGAGGAAGTACGTGACCTGGCTAGTGGCCAAGGACCCAGGTGGCCAGGCCAGCAGCAAGGTGGCCCAGAGCCACCCGGAAGTCAGGCCTCTGTTCACCACAGCACTCAGGTGACAGCACTTGACGTCAGGTTCTGCATACAGAATTCACGACCCAGGTGGCCCCGGACACAGAGCTGCAGCCGGCCACCCGTAGGCATGCCGCAACGTGGCGGGAAAACCGTTTTCAGGGCCTCACCGGGCCCTGGTCTGCAATCATGTTCCTGACATCAGACCGATAAATGCCTGTTCTGGTGCCTGTTAATGCTTTCAGCCCCTGTGCACTAGAAATGTCCATTTGCATCGAGGTATTTTCAGCCGCAGTTGATAGCGAGCTGTCCCGCTGTGTCTGCACAGCCGAAAACAGCCTGGACCTCCTCACTCGACGGGGACGGCACCTTGCGGACAGGAGCTAAGGCAGGGAGAGGCCGGGGTCTCTCCTTCCACCCGAGACAGCCGGAGTCAGGGTCCTTTCAGAGCCACCAAGAGGGGCTGCAGCCTCTTCCGAGCTCTGCCCGTCACGCCCGGCCTGTGGCCCGGCCGTCTGATGGGAGACATACGCGGTTTAGTGGTGACTGACTAGATTAGCTCCGTGCCCTGACCTGTCGGAGAGAGGACCCCGGTGTCCCCTCCTGGGCTTTGCCAACGACAGCACAGAGCTTGGGACTCTGAACTCCAAGAGGGGCGAGCCGGGAGGAGCCGCCCAGCCCAGACCCTCGACTCCAGGACAGGCGGCTGCCTGGCCCCTGTCTGCAGATGTGGCCGGGAAGATTTCACAGCCGTCCTTCCAGGCTGTTCCCAGCTCCTCAGCCTTCCCCCAGAGTGCGCTCCCCACCCACCTGCTTCCCTGTACACAAGGGAGCTAGCTCCCCAGGCCTCCCCTTGGACAAGACCTGTGCTCAGAGGCTGAGCCTCATACTTCCCCGGGCTTGAAAGGAAAAAGACAGAGGGGGTCTCTTCCTGGAGCCTAACTGGGGGGCCTGAGTGTCCCCAACAGGTTGTGCCTGGGTCGGCAGACTGTCCCAGGGGCTCCCTGGAGGGGTAGCCGGTACCCAAAAGGCCTCTGAGCAGGGGAAGTGGAGGGCGTGGCAGTGGCCAGAGGGGGCGCGGGGGGAGGGGGCTCTGCCGTGTGGGCCCTCGGCCTTGAAGGAGGTCAGCTCACAGGTTATGAGGGAACTGGGTGCCACATCTGGACTCAACGAGCTTAGCATCTGGAGAGCACATAGGGAGGAACTTCCTGCTCAGACTGGGGCTTTCACATAAAGCTCCACAGGGTACACAGGGGTGTGACAAGCTGGGAACGGGGGCAGGGGGGGGGGGGGCACTGCACTCCTCGGAGGAGAAGTGGCTATATCCACGCGTGGCCCACCAATTAGGGCCCCCTGGCCCCGAGGCTGAAACAGGAGCAAAGAGGAGGCCCTCACCCCCGCTCGGCAGTGGCCGGCACACCCCCATCCTGGGACAAAGGAGGTGACCAGATTTCCGCATCAAACACGCTCAAAGTTTAACATAATTCCCAGAAGAGAATCTTTAATAATAAGTCAATTCTAGAGTTCAAAGGGAAGCAAGTCATACAGTAATAGCCAGGAACATTCTAAGCAGTAATTATAAGGGACACGGGGTCTCCACTGCAAGGCATAGAAAACCACTCTCTCTGAAGCTCCTTGGTGTTAGTGCAGGACAGGAGCCCAGGGGAGGGGTGGGGGGGTGAGGGAGCTTTCCAGGGAGGGGAGGGAGGGAGGCAGCGGTGGATGGCGTGAGCAGCTGGCTAGCTAGCTCTGGAAAAGGCTTATGCCGGATTTCCCTCACCCCACGGATGAGAATAAATTCCAAACGGGCGACATTTAAACGTGGCAGGTGTGGCGAGCCCAAGGCTGTCCCTCCCTCCCTGTCACTGGTGTCCTGACTGGCACCGCCTCTTGGGAACTCTGGATTAAAATGCACAGGGCCTTTGCCCAGCCAGGTTGTGACCGGCAATTTATCCTGTAGGCACCACGGATCCCCTTATCCCAGCACCCGACGTGCTCTACCCCGTGGTGTCCCCATGGGTCATCGCTGGTAGCCACTGGGCAGAGGGAAGTCACAAGCCTCGCCCAGGGCCCCACGCTAGGATGCAAAAGAGGCCTGTGACCCAGAGCTGCGTTAACCAGAGGGCCACGCTGTCCCCATCCACAGGGCCATCACTGTGGCCCAGCCAGGGAACAAACAGGGAAGAAACGCATCAGTGACCTCCCAGATGGAGAGGGGTGGGGACCCCAAGGGGAGGACACGGCCGGGGTCAAGAGCGGAAAGGTGCCCAGCGGAGCCCTCAGTGGACAGGGCAGAACTTGGGGGACACCAGAAGCCCAGGAAGGGAGATGGGGGGGTGCGTTGGTGCAAGTTTGGAAAGAGGGACATCGTTACAACGCTGCCACGCCACGGGAAGCACTGTGTCCGTCCGTCCTCCGTCTGTATGTCCAAGCTCTGTACCCTTCAATCAGACAGTCAACCTGGACGCTCTCAACACATTCTGGCTGTTTTCATGACGTCGGTCCTGTGCCTCCCGTTGTATTTATTTTGATTTGCTAGTTTTTCTTGCCACTGTAAATGAAACATTCGTCCAAGTCCCATTTCTGGGTGCTTATCACTAGAAGAAGAACATTCTTTGTACATCGTGGCTGTCACTTCCAGTCTCTCTCCCATGCTGCCCATTTACTGGGCGCCACTGTTTCATTCCAGAATCCTGGTGCCCCTGGCGCTGCATCCGTGCTGGCTGGGACACAGGACACTCCAGCCCTGTCCTGCTCGCCTCCCGGCCTGGGCCTGGAGCCAGCCCCATCTCCAAGAAACCCTGGTCCCCCTGGTAGGGACGGTCTTTAGGGACCATAATCTGGGGGCTGGGGTGTTCACTGCTCAGGGAAGGTCGTAGTTTCAGGGGCGACAAAGCTAGAACGGCACATGTCGAGGCAGAATCGCTCACGAGCTCACACTGACAGGTCCGCTGTGATTCAAGACTGCAGCTTTTTGAACAACCCTCTTCCTGCTGCCTCTTGCGTCCCCTTTCCCGCCCGGGAGTGTGGTCTCGCGCGAGACGGCCGAATTAGAGTCGTTGGCTCCATCCACACTGCGCACACACCAGTGTTGACCATTTCTTGGCATACCCTGTCCCCTTCCCACAAAAGAAGTGACAAGCTTTCCCAGCTCTAGAAGGCCTCACTGTGGTCCCAGGGCTCCAGGGCCCTGGGGTTCCCGCCCAGCAGTCATGCCATTTCTCCGGAACCCGTGAGGCCTTCCCGGGGGGGTGGGGGGTTCCCCTCGTACTTGAGTGTGGATGAAGCCACAGTGCTTTTACAGCCCATATACACTCTAGCTCCCACTGGGCAAGGCCCACACGGGATACTACCCAGGCTGGTCTCTACCCTCGCGATCTCACAGACCCCACTGTGCCACCACATAAACTCCCTTCTGCAAACACGGTGTGTTTGCTGGTCCCTTGCAGAAGAGCTGAATGAAGCTCTGTCACACGCTGACCATCTGTTTGAAATTCTCCCCTTTGGCCTTGAGGCGACAAGAACTGGCCTGTTTCTCACAGCTGTCCGACTAGAACAAACAGTCCTCAGAGAGGACACTCAAGAGAGGCTCTTCTTTTGCCAAAAGAACCTGTGGTCCAAACGCCCACGGGGGCCGCCGGGTCACGGTTCTGGAGCCGCCAGGGTGCCAGGTGGCCCACCCTCAGGGCCGCGGGTGGGCGGGATTTGCTGCCAAGGGCCAGATGGGGAGCCGGGAGCCCCTCTGTGGCCTGTGTGTCCGACACACAGACGTGCGTTCTCTACGGAGAGCCCAGTGGCTGCACGACAGTAAATGGGTGAATTGTTTGCTATGTGAATTACGTGCCAATAAAACTGTTTAAAGTGATAAAAAAAAAAACCTATTTAAAAATATTTTCAAAGTGTTCAGATGGCAAAAAAACTTTTTTGAAAGCCAGTAATTGTGGGAACAAATAAATATAGCTGGAAATGATTACCACGTGACAGTGCTCCCAAGTGCCTTTAGCTGAAAGGGGCTTCCTACATCCCCCCCCACCCCCCCAGTGCCTGCCGCTCAGGCACAAAGGTCTCTGTGGACCTCCCTTTCCTTGGGGGCTTGGCCTGGGCTGCTCACAGGACAACTCCCAGAGTCTCAACCTTCCTGCCTCGGAATGCCTGGGGTGGAGCTCAGTGCCCAGCATCCAGGTGGTGGGCCTGCTGCCCGCCTCGGGAACATGAAAGGCTGGTGTCCCGTGGCATCCGGGGGGCCAGCAGGCTCTCGGTCAGGCTTTGCTCTTAGAGGCCACAGAGTCCCAGCAAGTGGCACCAGAACCCCTGCAGCAGAGGCCCGAGAGCCAGTCTGGCCGTCTGCCAGACGTGGCCCTGGTCCAGTGCCGGGGGGCACCCGTGGGAGAGCTCAAGGCCCCAGGCCCCCGAGCCCCAGGTGGGTCTGCTCCCAGGTCCCTCAGGGAGAAGTCCCAGGCACGTGGGTAAGAACCAACACGAGACTCAAATCACGGATAAAAACAGTATTGCACATCCCACCTCCAGCTCAGGAGCTTCTGGTCTGGCGAGCTTGCTTACTATGAGGGAGACTCACAGGGGGGCTGACGGAAATGGGTTTTTTACATCCGGATTACTCGTTCCCACCCTCTCCCACACCCCCCACACCCACACACACACCTACACACATACACACACCCACACACACCCACACCTGCCGTTCCAGCTGACCTTTCCTTATAAACAGACACTGGCCTCAGTGGGACTGAAGAAGGACATAGAACCAAATGCCTGATGGTCATCCAGTAGTCAGCCAGTTTCAGCGAAAATCTAGAAAAAACAGGACTGACCCTAATCCGGGGAGCTGACTTTCAGCCCCACAGAATGCACAGGAGGCCCCGGGCTACACCCAGCCCCCTGCCCGGCCACACTCTCTGTTCCATCTCGGTGGTCCCACGGCCCGAGGGAAGCAGGAGAATGGGCTGAAAAGACCCAGCACCCTCCCCCCTCACCTGTACACACAACCGTCAAGTGTCACAAAGCCCTCCGTCTGTCCTCTGGGCCTCCGGACCCAATGGGCTTCCTTAGAACACATTCTCCCTCAGCCCATCTGGGGCTCCAACCCAGGGCTCGCATGCAGGATCCAAGGTTGTCACACAAAGCCGCCCCCCCTGCCAAATCCCTGCTCATGGTGCATCCGTCACCTTTCACCTGGCCCTCATTGAGCCCCTTGTACCACTGTAGGCACGAGGACAAGCTGAGGGCATCAGGTACAGTCGGAGCATCTCATCGGTGGGGGCCAAGGACAGGATGGATGTTACTCAGGGCTCCCCGCCCACAGCCAAGCACTTGGCCTGAAAGGCTGGGCTCTGCTGCCCCTGGGAGCTGCATCAGCACAAGGCTGGGGGGCAGGGCCACCCCAGGTCCCCCAGGTCGGCACAGCTTCCTCTGCTGAAGACACCATCAACACCAGGGTGGGTAGAGCACAGAGCCATCCATACAAAGAAGAACCAAGAAGCAACAGGGATGGGCTGCCACACACCCAAACCCAACATCTCCCGAATAACATGGGCCGCCCTCCACCCAAGGGCTTCTTCTAGAAGAAGAAAAGAAGGCCACATTGTAACCGTCCGCAAGACGTGACAGAGAAACATGGCCACAGGTGGGATGGGATGGGACGGGACGGGTTAGGATGGGTTAGGATAGAGAGAGAGAGCAGGACTGAACAGATACAGAATAAAATAAGACAGATGTGGGGTAGAAAAGAACAAACTGAGGAGATTAAAATAAACACGGAGCAGGACAGACCAGACCAGAAAACACCTGAGGGTGTCGCCTGGGTTGTTTCGACACCTGTTTGCAGAGAGACCCATGAAGTGTGTCCTGGGTGCTGGTGCTGCACCTGGGTCACCGTCGCCGTGGGGAGGTGGGCACTCGGCCCCTCCGCCTCAGCCGGGTGCTGTCCTGACTCCCTCCCGGGCACGCTGAGGCCGAGGAGCCCCCGGGGAGCCCCTCCCCACGACGGCACGACCCCCGGCCCCCCCCACACCCTGTCCATCGCCCGTTGACAAGGACAGCACATGCCCTGGCCCAGCAACCTGCCGCAGCAGGGCCTGGTGCCCGAGCCGTCCTCAGCCTGAGCGTCCCAGCTCCTCACGCCCAGAGCCCATCGGGCCCGCCACTAGAACGCTCCGTGACAGGCCATCCGGTCACACAGCTGGAGCCTCGCCCACCCTGGCCTGCACCTTCCCTCCTCGGGGGGGGGGGGGGGGGGTGTGTGTGTGAAGGCCCCACCCCCACTGCAGTACCCCCTCCGCAGGGACCCAGAGTCTGTCTTGGGGGCCCCGCAGGGGGCAAGACCCAGGAGCCCTGCCGCCTCAGTGGCCCAGGGCAGGCACTGCCCATCCCCACCAGCAGAGGCGTGAGATCCTCCCAGGGTCCCGGGGAGGGGGTGGGGGGGAAAATGGGAGGAACAGCGGGTGGGCAGGCATTCGCCTTCTGGTCCCTCCAGAGCTCCCAGGATGGCCTCCAGGGGAAAGGTGGCCTCCTGTGCTGGCCACCTGAGCCCGCATACACTGGGGCACAGTGGAGGTGGTGGGGCCGCAGCCCTGCCCTCCAGGCCCCTGCAGGGTGGGCGACCACCAGGTGTGACCCTGGGAGGGCTGGCGGTCACCACCTTCACTGCAGAGGCCAAATGTGTCTCCCGGATGGCTGCTCCAGAGGGCACCAGCGGCCCATCATGCTGGGAAAATACGAGACAATTCGCAAAGCACTCCCGGTTTGTCCCTCCCAGAAGTTTCTGTGGCTCTGAGAAGCCCTGGGGCAGACCTGGCCTGGCCCTCAAGGGGTGCCAGACCAGGAGGCTGGGAGCCAAGCCGCTCCCACGGCCAGGTGTAGGGAGGACACGACCCTCCTCCCAGCCCACCCCTGCTCGGGACCGGGCCTGGAGGCCAGGACAGACAGCCCAGCAGGGCACCAGCCACAGAGGTCACGGTGGCCCCGTCACAAAGCCGCACAGTCCCACACCAAACAGTGCCTTCTGGAAGGTGTGGGCCTGACTCACCCTGAGAACGGCATCTTCCAGCTGGTTTATTCCTTGGTCCACTAGTGGACTGGGAACCCGTGAGGGCCACCGTCCCCAGCCCTCCAGCAGGAGGCCACACCTGGAGGGGACACCTTGTCTTGGCCGGCAGCCAGCTCAGAGGACACCCACCCAGCGCTCGGTCAGGATGACGGCTGCAGACAGGCCAGCACACGGACCACGTGGGGACAGACCGTAGGGCTCCACGACAGCTTTGGGGCATAAGCCAGGCTTTTCCCAAAAGCACCGGTGACTCCTGACAGAGCGAACCCCACCTGACCACACACTGGGGGCGGCACGCTCTAGACACGGTGAGGAGGTGCTGCACCCTCCCCCCGGGCTCCACTGACCCTCTCCATCCCCCCTTCGCGGCCACCACAGGTGGGCACCAGCAGACTACTCCCAGGTCCCCTGCCTCGTCCCCCTCACTCTCAGAACCGGCCCCAAGACCTGGAGCCACAGCCTCCTGCGAGGTCAACCCCCACAGGGTCACACAGCCCCCCTACGGGGACACACACACACACCCCACAGGCAGGACCGGAGGCTCGGCACTCCAGGGGATACTCGATCCCCAGAAACAGAGCTGGGCTTCAAACCAGAAACGCAGGTTTTCAGGAGCCCCCCCACCCCAGCAACTCTGAGGCAGGACCTGGAAGATCTGGGCTTTCACCCCAACAGCTGCCAGGCAGATTGTGCCACCTGGGGCCAGGGTCCCCGCTGGGGATGCCACCCAAGCCAGAGGGTGCCCCAAAGAGGAGGGTCTGTGCCTTAACCCATCACAGTCCGCTCGCTGAGACCACAAGCCCCCTGGAGGGGGAGATCGTGTCTCTGCTCCAGACGGCTCCTCTGACCACCAGGGCCCCTGGGCACCCGCTCAGCCAAGCTTGCCCAGGGCTATCCCCTCCCTGTGCCCAGGGCCACAGGGTACCTCCCCAGGCAAGCCTGCCTGGGACTGTCCCTCTGTCCCCAGGGCCATGGCTCAGTTTACCCGTCAACCAGCCAAGCCTGCTGGCCGAACAGAGAGGGGCCTCTGAACATGTGCACAATCCGAGGAAAGCAAACAAGTCGAAGGCTGTGAAGACAGTGAGCGAGCGTGTCCGAGTGACCCAGGCAGCCCCTTCTTCCCGGGGCTTTGAGTGGACCCGTAAGCCTGGGACACCCAGCACAGCCGCCGCCCAAACCTGTGCCAGGACGGCCACCTGGAACCACAACACACTGCCCTGCTGTCCCACCAGGCATCCTGCTCCCGGGGGCTCCCCCTGGGGCCCCTCACCTTCCCTGTGCGCCAGAGGCCGGGCAGCCAGTGGGACCTGGGCTTGGCCTCCGGCTGATAGAGTGACGTCCCCACTTCATGCTTCCTCCTCAGGGTGGTGACCACATCCACCTCCACGGAGAGGGGGACACCTGGACCTTCCCTGTGTCAGCTGGCCCCTGGGGACCCGCTGTCCTCACCCCAGGAAAGAGCTGGTCATGCCCACGTCCGGGGCCCATGGGGAGAGCGCCCAGAGGCACTGGCGTTTCCCCAAAGTGTGTGGGATGAGACAGAGAACGAAAATGCAAAGCATTTCCAGACACACCCATCCCCCCTCCGAACCCGAACTGTCAAAAAAACACAACTCCCTCTGTTTATACAAAGGGAAACATAGCACTTACTACCCTGAGCCGGCAGGGCCGGGTGCCTGCACCTGAGGGGACCTTGCTCTA
Organism: Panthera uncia; assembly: GCF_023721935.1. Classification (NCBI taxonomy): domain Eukaryota; kingdom Metazoa; phylum Chordata; class Mammalia; order Carnivora; family Felidae; genus Panthera; species Panthera uncia. Next base: position 534,674 of record NW_026057584.1, read on the forward strand.
AGTGCCTCAGACCCTCCAGCGAGCACCTTAAAACATACATGTGGATATCTGGCCCTGGAGTGTCAGAGGCTCAGGCTGGAACTCCCCCCAGCGCCAGGAAGTTCCTGCTGCACACAGGGGCCTGGCCATGGGAAGGGGGGGACAAGGACAAAGCCAGGAGGTCCCGGACCCCCAGCAGCCGCCCACCCAGGCCTTCACTCCAGACACCAAACCGTCATCCCCTTGGCCCCGAGCCCCACGTCCCCACAGAGGCCGGGACCAGCGCCGGGCCTGGGAAGACAGGGAGGGGTCACGCACTGCCCGAAATGAAGAGTGAGTTCAGGGCAGTTATTCTTGAGAAATAGCCCAATATATGACTTCCTTCTAAAGACAAACACAGAACAGCTCATTTCTGCCAGGTCTCTGGAATATGCAGGGACTAGAGACGTGTTTTGTGTCTCTGTGCCGACCCCGGCGCACCCCAACTTACCTCTGCGTGCCACCTGGCGGGGACAGCATGCTGGCTGGGGCCCACGCAATGGCGGTGGGCAGGTGGCGGTCCAGGCGGAGGGAAGCCAACCCTCAGCCCCTGGGCACAGACACCGGGCAGGGTGCGGTACGTGCAGAGTATGAACTTGACTCCCACGGGAGCTGACCTGGCTCAGGTGCGAGGCCACGCCCTACAGCCCAAGTCGGGAGAGCTTAAGCTTCAGTTCTCAGAAAGAACCGGACTTTCCCTGGGGCCCAGCTGGCGCAGGGAGTCTAGGGCTCCTTCCGTGGGCCTCCCTGCCAGGCCAGCCCCCCAGGGCTCCCACCTGCTCACCCGGCCCCATGCCCAGGGGTCCCTCGGCCCCGGGTCGCCAGGGAGCCATAGGCACCTTCAAGGGCCTCTGGACCCAGAGCTGAGAATGAAGTGGACAAGGTGAAGGCTGAGGGTCCGTGAACCCTCTCAGGATGGATCTGGGAAACGGGATCAAATTCAAGACCTGTTCTCCTCCTTCTACCCCTTCACAGCTCGCTTTATACTAGGAGAAAGCCTAACTAGCTTTTACGTCTTGGGATGAAAACAACTTCAGAATGGGGACCTTGGAATGCTAGATAGAAATACTGGATTTTACCGCATGCAAATTTGTCTCTTTATCCAGGAAGTAAATAAATAAGCTTCAAAGACAAACAGACCAGGGGAAACGTCTGCAGTGCTCAACCGAGTGTTAAGTCCGTAAGAAAAGGACAAAACCCCCATAACAGCACACGAGGTGGCGCTCCGTGGCTTGCTGGCCAGCGAGGGAGGGGCTGGGCATCGGAGCCAGGCCCGTGACCCACCTTCCCACACAGCCCCCTTTCTGTGACTGGTCCCCAGACACAATCTGGGGACTGAGTCCTGGTCCCCAGATTGGTCCGGGCTGGCCAGCGGCCTCCCTGCCCTGGCCGGTGGCTGGCATAGTGGGTGCGACAGGACAGAAATAAGGTGGGTGGGCCGGGGGCCTGGAGGAGGAGAGGGGTGCCGTGGGCGGGGGCTGGGCTCAGGACATTCCTACGCCCCCTGGTGCCCGCGGGAGTACCTCCCCACCATGCTCAGCGGTCACACAGGAGCTCCCAGGGGCTGCAGCTCAGAGGGCAGGGAGTCTCACCCCCAGGACAGCCCTGGACTAAAGTGGGTGGGGAGGATGAGGCCAGTGTCCACCGTCCACGGGGCTCCAGGAGGACGCATCACGTGGGGGAGCGGGAGCCAAGCACCCAGTATGTCATTTCCACAAAGCGGGGGGTGAAGCGAAAAAGGCAGAACACAGACAACATAGCCCTCCACTTCCAACTTGCCGATGTGTGTCAAACACCCCTGAAACTCGGCAGCTCCCCAGCAAGGGCTGTGCTCGAGCTCATGGGCCCCAGGGGCTGTCTGCCCACCCTGCTGCTTCGGGCGGGGGGGTTTGTCCTGGGCCTCAGCAGGCTCTCTTCCAGGAGGACCCCAGGAGGCCAGGGCACACCTCACGCACCCCCCACCCCCATTGCAACCCAGCCCCTCCCATCCCACTGACCAGCGGAGCCACGTGGCCAAGCCCAAGGTCATTGGGAAGGGCATGGGGCCACTGCAAAACCACAGCCCACGCAGGGAGTAGGAGTGATCAGTGGGACATCCTGTGCAACGCCCCCAGCCCCAGCCCAGGTGACAGATGTCACTGGATGGGGACAAGACAGCCCGTGACCCCTCCCCCCCGTGGCCTCAGGGAGGGCCCCAGGCCCCGGACAGACTGTGGGCACTCCTCCCCTCAGCCCCTCCCCACACCAGGGAGCCCAGGGAAAGGTGAGCTCTGGTCACTGAGCCTGGTCCAGAGATGCCCAGCCGTCCCCCAGTGCAGGGTCTCCTCTGCTTCCCTGGGGTCACCCCTCCCCGGGCCCGCTGTCCAGGAAGAGCCACAGTGGGGCAGGTAAACCAGGCAAAGAGCCACGGCTACAGCTGCAGAGTGCCACTCATCCAAGCTGGCAGGGCCCCAGGCCCCCATCGGGGAAAGAAACTTTTTGGCTGCCTGAGGGCAGCTGTCTGTCCACTCGCAGATGGGAAGGCGCCCCGGCATGGACACAGGGCCAGGACACTCCAGCACAGGGGTGGGGGGTGCGAAGAGCCGCACATGGGAACATCTCAGTGCCCAGACCACCCTTCCCCACCTGCCGGGACCTTCAGGCTCTGTGAACAACATTTCTCTTCCTCCTGATTTACTGCTTCTGTAACCCTAAGCCTCACCAGCGCCCCGGGGGCACAGCGGCTGCCCCTCGCAAGGCCAGATTCTCTGATACTTGCTGATGAGGTCACTGTGCCAAGCCCCATGAGAAGCACCTTGAGTGACCAGAGGAACCACAAAGCTGCCAGTCCTGAAGACCTGGCCCGGCTGGCCCAGTGACTGGGACCGGGCTCCGGGCTGCTGGGCCCGGGCAGTGACTGGAGCAGTGACTGGGGCTGGGCTCCGGGTGGCAGAGCCCAGGGACACTGGATCCAGGGATGATACCACTGGAGGCACTTGGAGTCTAAGCCACGAGCCCCAGGAGGGCCCTGAAGGGTGCAGGGCAAGGCCTGACCACCAGGGGCTGGGAGGCCACAGAGAGGGAGGGAGGCAAAGACTCGACAGGGGTGGGAGGAGAATGAAGGATGGGGGGCTGGCTGTCAGGTGCAGCTGAGCCGAGGAGGACAGGGCAAGGACTGACCACACCATCAGGAGGGTGAAGCAAAATCAACTCTGAGCTGCTGAGGTCAGCGGGGCTCTGGGAGAGGAGATGCCCTCAAGAGCTGCCACAGACAAGGCCACCCGGGGACACAGGGCAGGGAGGGGACAGCACCAGGGCACAACCCTGCCCCACAGCTGCATCAGGAGGCTGTGAACGCAGGAGAGCTGGCTGATCCTGGACCACGAGCCCTTTCTTTGACCCTCTGAGGCCCAGAGGTCAGGCAGACCAAGAGGCCCCGATCTAGGTGGTGGGCTTCCTGTCCAGCCCCCACAGAGGCCCCCATGTGGGGCAGACGTCTCCCTGTGCCCTCTGCCCTGTGGCCGGGTGACCCCACAGGCAGGACTGAGGATGTCCAGTCTCAGAGTGGGGGGCCTGCCACCCCTCGCCCGCGATGCAGCCCCCAGGCCCAGCGTCCATCCTGAGGAGGGCCCAGGACAGAGGAGCACCATGTCACCCACCGAGGCTGTCCAGAGGAGGCCCAGAGGGCAACACGGATGTGGGCCCCCAGAGATGCTCAGGCTGGCATCGCCGGCATCAGACATGCTTGGCTGGACGGCACAGCCCGCTGCCTATCCAGCTGCCAATGGGGCCCAGATGCCCCCCCGCCCCCCCCCCCCCCCCGCTCACCTATGCCTGTAACCCAAGGTCATGACTCTGATGGCATGTGGTGGACAAATCCCCCACCTGGACACACCCTGCAGCCTCCACATCCCTCCCTCCGATGGGTCATGGGGGGCCTCCTTGCTTCACCTCTAAGGGGAACACTCCCTTTCCACCCCGCCGCCTAAACCTCGGACGTCGTCACCCGGAAGTCTGGGAGTCACGTCCACGATCCCTGCACTTACAGATGGTGGGGCCCAGGGCACCCCATCCAGTTGGGGTTCCAGCTCCCTGAATCAAGGCAGGCAGAGTGGGCTGAGGTGGGAGGCTCAGGGCCCTTCACTGAACCCCCCAGTTCAGACTAGGGCTGGGGAGCAGAAGGGGACAAAGCAAGGGGACACTGCGGCAGTGATGGCCCCAGCCCCAGGGACCGGAGGAAGGAACCATGTTTGACACATGGGGCCTGGCCCGGGGCCCCTAGAGAGCAGGGTCTGTGGCTCCGGCCTACTCACAAAGAGGACTCAAGGGAAGGCTGGGAGAGGATTAGGGCCCCACACCCAGAGGGCCCGGAGGTTACCTCCAGGCTGCCTGGCCAGAGGACCCCTGCCCACCCTGCCCTGTAGGCCTGCTCCACGGCAGGGACCATCGTGCAGGGCTCCGCCTCCAGCAGCGTGGCCGTGGCTCCTGCTTCTGTGCTCAGCACGTGCTCTGGGAACTCGGGGAGATGGACGGACCACACCCTCTTTGCCAGCCCAGACAGGGGGCTCGGGGCCAGGACCTCGGCCTGCTGACCAGCCTCCTGCCAGTGTCCACGGAGCAGGCCCTCCGGGCCTGAGTCAGGAGCATCTCCAGACCCGAGGGCAAGGGTATTGTCACCCAAGCACCCTCGCCGCCAGTTCTCTGCTTCTGAGGCCAGCCCTGCTGCCCGTCCACCTCAGACCCTCTGCAACCCATTTCCCTTGCCGGCCCACGGGCCCACGGCCACAGAACCCAGAAGGTGGCTCTGGGCACCGCACATTCCGCCCAGAAACGGAGGGACACGGCCCGACTGGGCCACTGCTCCAAAGAACCCCTATTTGCACAGCCACGGACCAGAGCCAGCAGGGAGGGGAGCCCGGAAACAGACTACCCAGATAGTTCCTTCTTAATGCACCCCTGCAGAGGAGCTATTCCAGAAACTTCGCCCTGACTCTGGCTGTCCCCCCAGGGCAGGCGTCAGGGTAAGCCCAATGCTCGCTGGAGGCCTCCCCCCAGGGCCATGGTCAGTGCAAGCCTGCCAGGGAGGTCCAGCCAGCATGTTCCTCCTCACCGCCCCGGGAGACAGGCTGTGTCCCCACCACCCACGAGGGCTTTGGGGCCTGAACCTTTGGCAGGACAAGACCCAGCCTGCTCTCCCCAGACCCCTGAGGTCCAAAGGACCTCAAAGCCTAGGATGGCTTGGCAGCAGCAGGGCTGGTGAGACTGGCCAAGTAGATCCCCTGTCCCTCTGGGGGTCAGGGAGGAGACGGGGGCTGGACCTGGAACTGCGTCCAGGGTAAGCACTGTCTCGTCAGAGGGTTGAGGTCAGAGGCCAGGCATATTGTGCAACAGCCTGTCACCTCCTCCTCTGCACAGGGTGAGCATCCTGACAGACACGTGGGGACCTGCGGGCCACATGGCCCCCAGACTCTTCATCTGAGCCCCTGGGGTCCACAGTCAGGAAGCCAGCTCTCCCCGAGGAGGGCTCTGCTCCCAGCAGGCCTGGGGAAGGCTGCCCAGGCCCCAGCCACGTCCCTGGGGTTGAGGGGCAGGCAGCCCCCTGGCTCCCCACCATTCTGACAAGCAGCTCCCTGGGTGGAGACCCCCAGGCCCACTCCCTCCCTCCCTCACCCAGCAGCTCAGGCCCTTCCTGCCGCTCCCTGGGGCCCCTCCAAACGGGGGGCCCTTGGTGGCCATCAGCCATGAGCAGTGAGAGGTCCTGGTCCCTCTTGAATAACCACTTCTCTCGTTGCACCAGTGTAGAGGTTTTGAGGTGAAAAGCACAGCTTTTCCTAATCCAAATACAAAAGCCACCCCTCACCACCCCAGGCATGCTGGGAGATTATCCTCAGCAGGAGCCCCACCTGCTGTGGCCCCGTCCCAGGAGGAGCCGTCCTGTCTGCAGACAGACTTTGTGCTGCTGACACTCCCGACAGCCCGGCCTCCTGCCTCTTTTCACATAATGTTTAGTGTGACCACATCGCCACGCGGGGCAGGACAGCGTGGAACCCACCGCGCCCTGCTGTGCGCCCCACCGGTCTTCACGGTGGCCGCCGGAGAGGTTGCTACCCGCAGGCGTGAAGGCACGTGACCGGCTCCCCTGGGGGCCGGGGTCCTGTCCAGACAGCACAGGTCCTTGTCACCTTGAGACACATGTCATCCACCCAGGCGGGACAGGGCTTCGTCACGTCCCTGCTGGGTGTGCGAAGATTCAGGAACCCGTCTGGTGGAGCACACATTTACCACCATAAACACGGGTTTGCACCAGCAAGCCCCCTGTCCCACGTCCCGCTTTGCAGGCTGTGTTGTGTTCCGCGGACTCTAAGACACCATCAGCCTTAAGACAACACAGAGGAAAGCTGGAGGGGGCGTCCGTGAGACACGCCAGCCCCTACTGTCAGACAGTCGAGAGGTGAACAGCATTGAGTGTCCCGTACCTGCTCTCTGAGCTCCCAGAGCAGGTGCCTGGCGGCCGGCGGGCACCAGGCCTCATGCTCGTCGTGCCCACCGCCACTGGGTAACATGGGCAGGAAATGCCTAGCACAGGCCTCTCTCCCGCAGCCCGGTCCCTGCCACCTCCCCGACCCAGGCTGCCAGGCAAAGCAGCCCCAGCCTCCAGCCCAGAAACAGGGAGAAACGTGCCAGCTGCACACCTGGCTGCAGAGGGTCGGAGGCTGAGCCCAAGAACTGTGAGACCATGACCTGAGCAGGTCTACCAGCTCACCCCGGACGGGTGGGGACAGAGCAGGGACAGAGCAGGGCCAGCTCCGTCAGGCCGTCAAGCACCCATGGGATCTGTCCTGTGCGGTGGAAGCCTCGGCTGCCCGTGGGCACCCAGCCAGGGGCATGGGACGGCAGCCACGGCCACGGGGTCAGGGCTGGCTCTTGGGGCTGGCAGGGCAGGAGGGGTAACTCGACAGTTGGAGTGGCCCAGGGCGCCAGGCCCGGTCAGGCACCAGAACCCAGGCGAGGCCACCGGTGCGGAAAGGAACTCTCGTCTTAAATCCTGGCAGGTGGGGCGCCTGGGGGGCTCAGTCAGTTAAATGTCTGACCCCTGGTTTCGGTTCAGGTCATGGTCTCGTGGTTCGTGGGTTCAAGCCCCACATAGGCTCTAAACTGAGAGTGGGGAGCCTGCCTGGGATTCTCTCCCTCCCTCTCTGCCTCTCCCCTGCTTTCTCAAAAATAAACTTAAATAAAAAATAAATACATAAGCCAATCAATCCTGGCAGAGAGCAGGCGGGAGCAGTTGGGGACAGAGGAGGTGGGCCACCCACCAGGAGGTGGGTGCCTGTGTATGTGTGTGCCCACATGTATGCATGTGCGCACCGTGTGTGCAGAGGCCTGTCTGTGGATTGTGAATGGTGCAGGGCGGGCCCCACGAGTGAACCACGGGGCCAAAGGTGCACCACTTCCCATTCTGACATCTGAGGGCCGGCTCATCCTCAGGGACAGGGAGGTTCCTCCTGCCACCTGCTCCCTATGACCCCCAGTCATTGGGCCACTTCTCAAAGCCCCACCCCTACACTAGCAGAAAACACCTAAAATCTTAAGCCTTTTCATATTTCGTGCATTCTTTTTTTAATTTTTTTTAAGTGTTTTTATTTACTTTTGAGACAGAGAGAGAGCATGAACAGGGGAGGAGCAGAGAGAGAGGGAGACACAGAATCCGAAGCAGGCTCCAGGCTCTGAGCTGTCAGCACAGAGCCCGACACGGGGCTCGAACTCATGGACTGTGAGATCATGACCTGAGTCGAAGTCGGACACCCAACCGACTGAGCCACCCAGGCGCCCCTTTCGTGCATTATTTTAATTCTCACAGTGAACCCTCTTAGTCATACGACTATCCCTGAAAGTCATTTTGGAGCCACAAAGCCCTCACTGTATGTCACTAACATGAACTGATTACTTAGGAAACCCACGTGAGGCCAAACCCATGGGCCCAGGAGGCGGGGTTTTAGGTTACTCGGAGCGATGAGGACAGGGGAAGGGGTCAGGCCTGGGGTCACTCTGTCGGCCCTCATGTTCCAGCACTTAGGGAACAGGGCACACAGAGGCACCTCACCGCAGCCTTTATGAGATTATTTTCCAGTAAAAGAAACAAGGAGAGTGTCGTGATTAATTCCCATTTTTACTGGAAGTTCATGACGGCCAGAAAGCGAAAACATACCCAACCTCAGACCTCCACAGCCCCAGGAGGCCCCAGGGCAACAGCAACTAGCAGGCCAGGGCCGCGGAAGCAATGTGCCCGGGCCTGGCCCCTGGTCTCACTGACCTTTGATGCAGAAGACCAGACACATCACAGCAAACCACCGAGACGAAAAACTAATGGCTGACCTCTGACAATGGTCTTGCCAATGCACAGACCTTCCAGAAAATGGAGGAATGATGCCTTCCAGGGCGGAGACTGTCCCTGTCACTCTGGCTCAAAGGTGACCCTGGTGACCCAGGACGGACCCCACACAGAACTCATCACCTCTGCCGGGGGCTCACGCCACATGGGGGACAGGACCACCCACGTCCCCTCCCACGGCTGCAGCCGGTCTCCGGAGTGGGCAGAACTGCTCGCCCACCGGCCTGCCCGGCACGTGCAGCAGGAGGCCGCCTCCCAACCTGCAGAGGGCTGGAGGGCGCCCGCACAGAGGCTGAGCAGCACAGCCGGGAGGGACCCGCCCCCACCCCGCCCCCACCACGCCCCCAGCCAGCCCTGCAGGCCCACTGTGACCAGGACAGCAAGACCAGGACAGGACCAAGGCCCCTCCCATGTCTCCCACTGGCCCCGGCAGGCCCTATCAGGCCTGGGCAGGTAGCGTCTTGTAGGGGTTCAGGATGCCCTTGGGGTCCAAGAGGGCCTTGAGCTGCTGCATGAGCCGCAGGGCCTCGGGCGGCTTGCTGTAGCCGAGGACGCCCCTCTTCTTGAAGCCCAGGCCGTGCTCTGCGCTGACGCTGCCCCGCTGCTCGGCCGTCCACTCGTACACATAGGGCTCCAGGGTGCCCAGCACCGAAGGGCTGAAGGCCTCTGACGTCACGTTGAGGTGCAGGTTCCCATCCCCTGCAAGGACAGGGGCGCTGGGTCAGGCAGGGCAAGCTGAGACCCCTTCGTCGGTACCCCCAGTCCTGCCCCTGCCCTCACGCCTGCTTCCTGCCCTCACACCACTGGCCACTGACCTGCAGTGACAGAAGTGGCCTGCTGGTGACCGCTCCTGTCTTCTGGGAGGTCTCTCCGAGTCCTCCCCTCTGTCCTCGTGGCCCTCTCTGAGGGCTCCCAGTCAAGAGTCACTGACCACCCGTCCAGCTGGTGAGAGCACCCGTGGTGGTCCCCAGACCCACCTCTCCCACGGTACCAGGAAAGCCCCATCCCCGCCCAGCCAACGCCCGCCACAAAGTCCTGGCTCCCAGCCTCCCCCTCAGGTCTGCTGGGGCCCGGCACTCTCTGGCCTCACTGAGACATCCAGATGTGCCCTGGCTCTCCCTCTGCCCACACGCACCCCCCTCGGGGGTCCCAAAGCAACGACGAGACACAGGATTAACCCGAGACAATGGGGGCAGGAGAGGGGGCTGCAGTCTGGCCAGAGGAGAGCCTGGTGCGCCCACCTCTGTGGGGCTGAGGGGAGGAAAGGGACAACACAGAGCAGTCGCCAGCGCCCAGAGGCAGGAGGGAGGCGGACTTGCCCGCCATGAGGCCCTCACCCAGGAGGTAAACGTTCATTTGCTGGTGTGACCGCCATGCAAAGCCAGCATGGGAGCCACCGCAGATGCGCAGACAGGAGGCCCCCGTCCCAGACTCGGAGGTCAGGAAGGTGGAAAGGGCCGAGCAGAGCAGACGGTGCGTAGGGCCCAGGGAGGGTTGCCGCCCACCCTGAGACGCAGGGAGCCGGGGCGCCAGCAGGAGGGGCCCCTAGAGGCTAGAGCGGCAAACCCCAGGCAGCACAGGGGGCACAGGGGGCAGGGCTGAGGCCTCGGACGGATGACCCAGAGCTTCTCACACCCCACCTCCCTCCCTCCGGGTCTGTCAGGGGTAGGGAGCAGAGCAGGTACCCTCTCCACCAAAGCGGTCCCACGGACGCACTCAGGGCAAAGGCACCAGAGCCCCACCAGGGAGCTGCCCGGGAAAGCTGGTCCACGCACACTGCCCGGGTATGCTCGGCCACAGCCAGAATTCACACCACCTCAGTGCTCCCGCGGACCTTGAGCTAAGAACGCGAAGATTAAAGAGGTTCCAGCTCGGGGACCCGGGTCCCCACCCCCACTCCTTCTCCCTGCACAAGGAAGTCACCCAAATAATTCCCACAAAGCCCTAAATACAGGAGCCCACAACAAAAATGACCTGCACACAAGGAAAGCAACCACCATGAGCAGGAGCCAGCAGAGTCCAAGGCACAGACTTCTGACCCTGTAACTTCCGGAAACTGAACACAAACGTGTCATATGTTAAGAGTAAGAGATAAAAAAGTATAAAGAGATAAAAAGAGATAAAGAGTATAAAACACTGACCAGGCAAAGTTCTTAAATATCTAAGTCAATTTTCTAGAAACAGAAACCACAAATCACTGAAACATAACAGTCAATGAATGGCTTCAAGGCACATGACTCACGGCAAGAGATTAATGAGAACGTGAATCAAACATGGGAGCTTGATGCAGCGCCGGTCAAAGCCGGGGACAGCAAGGGACCTGGGGGGACACGGGGCAGACAGGGCCGGGAGACTGGGGGACACGGGGGATTCAGAGCCGGGAACAGCAGGAGAGACACGGGGACCACAGGCTGCAGCCCTGGGGACACCGGGGGACATGGGGGGGGGGGACATGGAGGAGTCAGAGCCAGGAGACCGGGGGACACAGGGAGTCAGATGTGAAGAGAGAAGGGGAGTGCAATTTCTAAAACCAGAGCCCAAAAGACTGCAGGCAGGACGTGCAAACGTTCACCCAGACAGACCAGTGACCCCAAAGCACCCCAAAGACAAAGGGAAAGAGAACACAACGGACTCCCTTTGTGGGGGGAGGGCAGCATTCTCACGGGGAGCGGACTTTGCAACAACACGCGAGTCACAGACGGCAGGACGCCTTCACCCTGCAGACAGGACGGAGCCGTCAACCAGACGCGGGTGCGTAAGTCCACTGGAAAAGACCTTCGCAACAAAATCAATACGTTGTCAGGCAAATACAATCTGTGATGTTCTGTCACCTACTGCCCCACACTAGTGGACACTCAAAGCTGAGATTCAGGGAGAGGCTGTGACACAAGACTGAAGAAGGACCGCAGGCCGGCTGAGCCCGGACAAACACGGAGCACGCGAGATAACATCATCTCTTTTCTCAGAAAAGAAAACTGAAATAGACCCCAAGAAACCGTGCGTGAACCAGGAGAGGACAATGACAATGAAAGTCACGGGTCTCAAGGTCCTTGCACCGTGTCAGTCGGGGATCTCGGAGAAGCAGAGCTGACAGGGTGTGGGCCCGCATACAGATGGGGAGCGAGGTCTGAAGGGAGCGGGTCACACAACTGAAGGGCCTGGCGGGGCGGGCCAGCAGGCAGCTTGGGTCCGAAGGTGGTGTGGAGGCAGAAGTCGCTCCTCCTCTGGGGACCTCAGTCTCTCTAAGGCCCTCAACTGATTAGATGGGGCCCAGCCACATTACGGAGAGTAATCTGCTCTGCTTACTGCTGATTTAAATATTAACATTATCCAAAAAACCCCTTCACGGTGACATTGAGGCTGGTGTTTGGCCGCGGCCCAGCCACACAGACACATAGAATTAGCCACTCCACGGTGTTTAGAAGGAGGAGGATAATGACACTGATTAACTTCAAACTCCGATAAGCTAAGGGTGCACGTGGCATCTGAGGCTGGTACGGAGGACAGACACACACGTACGATTCCCTAATTTGTAAGTGGGACAGGTTCAAATGAGGAAACAGAGTAGGCAAGAGAAGGCAGTAAGTTAGAGAAGAGAAACGCAGGACGGGAGGCCCACAGTAAGAGTGGGAGTCCCGGAGCCCAGCGGCTCCAGCAACGAGAGTGACGGCAGCAGAAGGGCCACCCTGAGCCGGAGAAAACTGAGAACGAGCAGATCCAAGAAAAGCCCTCTGCCCTCCCCGTCTGCCAGAGAGCAAGACACAGACAGACCAGGGTGTCGCCCCCGCCCCCGGAAAGGAGAGCCAAGCCCCGGGCGGCCGTGGGCCCTGACCGGCCAGCCGGACCGCAGGGGTCTGCGCGGCGAGCCCACCATCCCTCCGGCGCCCGGTGCGCACACCCACCTCCCCGCACTTTGCCGTCAGAAGCCCAAAGTCGCCTGCCTTGCCTGGGACCTCTCTAAAGACGCGGTGTCCTTTGTCACGATGCTGCATGAGCCCCGGTTCTAACCGCCTGAGCCACTCACCGCTGAGCCTCCCTGGCGTAGGCCTGATGCACAGCCAGTGAACCTGCATGGTCTAACGTTCAGGCCCAGCCCAAGAACGTAGGAGGGCAGAGGGGACAGCTAAGCTTTCTCTCCCCTCCATGGAGTAAACAACATGCTCGAGTTTAAAAGCAACGAACGTTTATTTGTGTGTCCCGTGTCAGAAAGTGGTCCAGGTTCATTCTTCTGCATGTCGCTGTCCAATCTTCCCGGCACCACTTGCTGAAGAGACTGTCTTCATTTCACTGGATACTCTTTCCTGCTTTGTCAAAGATTAGTTGGCCACACATTTGTGGGTCCAATTCTGGGTTCTCTATTCTGTTCCGTTGATCTATGTGTCTGTTTTTGTGCCAGTACCATACTGACTTGATGATTACAACTTTGTAGTAGGGACTGAAGTCTAGATGAGACCTATCAAAACCCTAGAGGAGAAAACAGGCAACAACCTGTTTGACCTCTGCCGCAGCAATTTCTTACTCAACATGTCTCCAGAGGCAACAGAAACAAAAGCAAACATGATCTACTGGGACCTCACCCAGATAAAAAGCTTCCGCACAGCAAAGGAAACAATCAACAAAACTAAAAGGCCACCGATGCAATGGGAAAAGATATTTGTGAATGACATATCAGATAAAGGGTAGGTATCCAAAATCTATAAAGAACTTATCAAACTCCATACCCGAAAAACAATCCAGTGAAGAAATGGGCAGAAGACCTAAATAGACACTTCTCCAAAGAAGACCAACAGACCATCCAAAGACGGCCATCCAAAGATGGCCAACAGACACATAAAGAGATGTTCAACACCGCTCATCATCAGGGAAATACAAATCAAAGCCACACTGAGATACCACCTCACACCAGTCAGGGTGGCTAAAATTAACAACTCAGGCAAAACAGATGTTGGCAAGGATGCAGAGAAAGAGGATCTCTTTTGCATTGTTGGTGGAAATGCAAGCTGGTGCAGCCACTCTGGAAAACAGTATGGAGGTTCCTCAAAAACTTAAAACTAGATCTACCCTATGACCCAGCAATAGCACTGCTAGGAATTTACCCAAGGGATACAGGAGTGCTGATGCACAGGGGCACATTTACCCCAATGTTTATAGCAGCGCTTTAACAATAGCCAAATTATGGAAAGAGCCTAAATGTCCATCAACTGATGAATGGATAAAGAAATTGTGGTTTACATATACAGTGGAATACTACATGGCAATGAGAAAGAATGAAATCTGGCCATTTGCAGCAACGTGGATGGAACTGGAAGATATCATGCTAAGTGAAATAAGTCAGTCAGAGAAGGACAGATATCGTATGTTTTCACTCATATGTGGATCTTGAGAAACTGAACAGAAGACCATGGGGGAGGGGAAGGGAAAAAAATAGATACAGAGAGGGAGGGAGGCAAAGCATAAGAGATTCTAAAATACAGAGAACAAACTGAAGGTGGATGGGGGGTGGGAGAGAGGGGAGGGTGGGTGATGGGCATTGAGGAGGCACCTCTTGGGATGAGCACTGGGTGTTGTATGTAAGCGATGAACCATGAGAATCAACCCCCAAAACCAAGAGCATCCTGTAAACACTGTATATTAGCCAACTTGACAATAAGTTATATTAAAAAATAAATAATAAAATAAATAAAAATTTAAAAAATAAAAAATAAAAATAAACCCACGAGGTTTTCAGCATTGAAAAACAAAAAAATAATAATAATAAACAAAATAAAATAAAATAAAACAGCAAGCGGCAAACTGTGTAACAAAGAAGCCCCAACTCCTTGCCATCTACTAGACACGTCTAAGCCATAAGGATGGAAAACGGTCGAAAGTCCTGGGAAGAAACACATCGTGTCAGGAAAACAACTAAATGCAAGGAAGCCTGTGTCACTGCACAGTATCAGTCAAGGCAGGCTCCCAGGACAGAGCGATTCCGGGGCCCAGAAGAGCCTGTCGTGACAAAAGAGCCCACCTACCAGAATGACCGATGTGACCTCCCTCCATCTTCACCACTCACAGAGCCACAGAGCCTGCGGCCGCTGTGAGGCTTTCTGACCCCCGCTCAGTACGCAGCACCCGGGCACGACCCAGCGCTCACACAGCAGGTCTGTGTGCACAAACACTGGCCCCCTGACCGCGGAGAACACGCTCTCCACGAGGACTCGGGAAATGTCAGGAAGCCGGGCCACTACCCGAGGGGCACACACGGTGTGACCAGGCTCACAGGCTTCTATGCAACAAACAACAAGTCAGAAATTTTAACAACAGCTAGAAAACTCCTGTACGTTTGGGAATTTACAAACACATTTCTGCCTAACTGATGGGTCAGAGAAAAGAGAACGGGAATCAGAAAGTACGAGGGAGGCTGGCCAGCGTCCACAGAGGAGGCTCTCAGAGCCGAGTGGGGCCGGCCTCGCCCTCCGCCCTGTCCTCTCCCTGGCCGAGGTCAGGACGGCAGGCAGCTCAGAAACCAAAGGGCGGGAGAGGGCGAGGAGGGCCGGCAGGCAGCAGCGGAGCCGGGAGCCCAGATGCCCAGCAGGTGGCACGAAGCGCCCGACTCTGGCTCCCTGGCGCACCCTCCTGGCCGAGCACACAGACGCCGGGGCTCCTGGGCTGGCGTGAGCAGGTGCTGGCCTCACGGACCCTCAGACATCACATGGAGTCTGACAGGTCCACACACAGACACACTACTTAAGACAGTCACCCCTGGGGTCCGCGAGACTGGTGCGCAGAGAGAAACCTAAATACTTATGCTAGAAAAGAAAAAAGGCTGAAAATCATGCAGAGTACTTGACTAACAGTCAGAAGAGCCGCAGGGCAGGCTCAGTGCAAAAGGGAAGGAGGTAATAAAGGTAACAACAGAAAAAAAGAGAAAACGAGGTGCAGCGGAAAGGATCAACGGAGGACGCGGTAGGACCGACAAGCGTGAGAAACAAGAGGGAGGCAGCAAAGAGGAAACCCCATCGGGACGGAAACCGGGGCCACCCACGAGGGCCGACCCGACAGAGGAGCAGGAGCGGGATCAACAACTTTGTGCCAACAGGGCTGAGATTTACAAGAAACGGACAAACTCCCAGAAAGCAAACTTGGCAAGAGCACTCAGCCAGGACGGCCCCACGGCTGGTAAGGACACGGGTCCGTGCTCAGCCCCCCGCCACCCAAAACACAATACGCCTCCGGCCCTGAAACTTCACTGCCAGCTCCCAGGGGACAGTCAAGGAGGCGGTAACGCCAACCACTCAGACCCCGCTGGGCCCAGAGGGAGAGGCCAACGCCCAGCTCGGACACAGCGAAGGGACCTTACAGGATGGCCAGGCCCGGAAGGCCACCGAAAGAGCCCCGTGCAGAACAGAGGCACGTGGACCACGCAGGGTGCAGAGGGCCGGGCCGAGCCGGGCTCACCCGCGGGTCACAGCCCCCCTGCAGGAGGGGGTCTAGGGTGCACCACCCCACAACCACAGGAAACCGTGCCCGGGTCGCATCCGCAGACACAGAAGCAGCTTTCCACAAATCCAACACCCCCCTCGACTCACAGAGTGGGGGCCCGACTCCGCCTCTGGCCGTGACGCCATCTCCGTCGGTGGCAGGAGCCCTCGAGGAGCGGGCTCTGGCCCGGGGGCTCCAGCTGCACGTCCTTGCCCCCGGCCCTGGGTGAAGATGCCCTCCGTGCCCGTCCCCCAGCCCCCCTCTGGGAGCCCACCGCGCAGACGTGGCTTCCTCCAGGCTTCCTTCCTGAACGCTACGTTTGCGAGCCCCGTGCCTTTGCCCGCCAGCGTTCCTGTTCAGTGGTCTGACAGACCGGAGCGTTTACTTCGATGTGGTCCCAGTTAGCAGCCCCCCCTCCTGTGGTTTACACATCTGCGTCCTGATGAAGAAATGGTCCCCACTGCGAGGTCATCATGCTCTCGGGTCCTCTCCTTCACGAGGGAGAGTCTGAGCCACGCGGACAGCGCCACGGGGGTGTGGGCGGTGGCTGCCCCCAGCCCCTGGCCATTCTCACCGTCCCCGACGCTGGACAACCTCCCCCCACAACCGCCCACTCTGGGGGCCACCAGCCGGCACCACACGCCCTGCCTCCGAACCACAAACCAGGTCCTTTCCAAAATACCCAAAGATCCATGAAGACAATTAGGGTTCTCCCAGGTCCCAGGTTCCCCCATCACTGCTGACCCCGGCGCAGCTCACCCAGGTGGCCGTAGCCCACCACGTGCTTGGCCCGCGGGCCGAGGCGCACGCGCAGGTCAGTCACAAGGTCGTAGAGCCTCTCGGTGGGCAGGGAGAGGTCGTACTTGTACACGTAGCCATCGCGGCTCAGCGCCTCCGAGATCCTCTCCCTGAGGGCCCACAGCGCCTAGGATGGACAGAAAACAGGCAGAGTCAAGGGCCGCCGCGAAGGGTGTCTATGCTGATGGCAGTCAAAACGCTGGGGCCTGGGGGGACTGGGACAGTCATGAGGGAACTTTCCGGGTGACGGAAGCGTTCTTGTGGTGATAGGCACGGGGATTTGATCCAAGAGCCAGTACCAGATGGGGCCCCAGAACGTGGCCATGGCTCGCTCGAGGACACTGCAGGTGACAGGGTGGGAGCTGGTTGGGGCTACCGGCAGGCAAGGAGCCAAGTGAGGGCAGGGTTGGGACAGGGAAGACTCTGCAGACGGGGGGGACAGGGCCACAGGGATACGCGGGCTGTGGGGGACCCATCACATCACTGCCCTTCCAGAAAAATCCGTCCATGGGTCACTGCCTAGGCTTGCTGACCTGTCACCAGGGACACCTGAAGTCCTCACGATGGAGCAGAGGACAGGCAGCGCCAAGCAGGCCATCGCTCGGCTGCAGGGTGGTCGCTGTCCTGCCCTCCACGTGTCCCCCGGATCCAGGAAGCGTCATGGCAAAATTTCTACAAGTAAGGACTCGTGCCCTGGCTTTTTCACACGATCACAGTGCCAGGACCGCCCCCAAAGGAAGAACAACAGCCCCTCACTCCCGTGGACCCCTCGCCACCCCGGACCCCTCACCACCAGACAGTGTCCCGGCTTCCCCAATTCTGTCATCGGCGTCAGGGGTCACTCCAAGATCCCTCTGCCTCCGACCCTCAGCAGCTCCCTCCGCCACCTGCCTCACACGCACAGAACCCGGCAATGACCCCACACAGCCCGCTATGCTGCTGGACCGCGAGCTGGAGCACTGCAGGGCAGTCCGGCTGCCCACGGGCTCCTCCATTCACACCCACCACACCCTTCCGTGGCCACAGACCTGCCCTCCCCCCCCCCGCCGCCTGCCCACCCTGCCCACCCTGCCCACCCTGCCTCGGGGCCCTGGAGGACCACTCCTGCCTCTGTCCTGTCTTTGCTCAAACGCCCCTGCGGGGACATCCCCCACCGTGTCGTGCCCTGCCCAGCCGGCACTGCCCAGCTCCTCCGTTTGAGAACACGGCTGTGAAGCCAGCAGTCCAGACGGGGCAGGGACCAGCGTGGGCACACGTGGCGGCCCCGTGGCCGCTGCCCCCACAGGAGGAGCGGCGGCGACCCCACCCCAGCGGCCGGCTCTCGGGACTCGCTCTGAGCAGAAGCAGGGAGCACTGGCTTTCCCGCTGTCCTCCTGCTGCTCAAGCCTCGGTCGGCGGAGCGGAAATGCCCACGTGTGCAGGACAGGGTGGGAGCCTCTGTTCTCACGGCCCCCGGGGCCTGCACTCCCACCACGGACGGACACTGCATTCAGGAAGAAGTAAGGGCGTGGAAACACCGGAAAGGAAACAACTATGCCTGTGGGCAGAGAACAGCTCCGAGCCGATCCGGAGACTGAAGGGTTTGCCCACGTTTCCTGCGCTGGCGCTGGCTGCGTGACACTGCGGGGGAAGCACAGGACGCCCCTGCCTGGGTCTCCCTCAGTGGTGACGTCACCCAGTGGAGACGACGGGGCCATAGAGGCGGGAAGACGGTCAAGTGCCCTGAGACCCTTCGTCAGGAGAGGGGCTGAGGCACTGACAGCGTCTGACCCCTTTGCTAAACATACAAATAACTGAAGAGAAAGGCTCAGCGATAAGGCGGAGAAAGGAACCCACTGAGCAGACCGCAAGGGCCGGCCTGAGACCCGCCCCGCTCACCCGCACGGCCTCTGCCCCCGCCCCTGGTCAGCCTCAGCCCTCCCACCACCCCGCTCCTGCCGGCTGCTCCCACACAGCGCCCCAGGGACCACGCTGCACAAACTGGGGAGGATGGCACACAGCACCCCAGTCCCCCAGTGACAGTAACGGTGATGATGGCTCCCACAGCCATGGCTTCCTTCTCCCTCCTTTGGCCTCAGAGCCGAATGATCTCTGGTGGCAACCTCAATGCCCTCTCCCAGGCAAGTGTAGCCCTCGAGACTGCCTCAGTTCTAGGCACACCTTCCCACGTCCCCTGGCAGCTCTTTCTGCCTTTTTTTTTAATTTTTATCTATTTTTGTGAGACAGAGAGAGAGAGAGAGAGAAGGTGTAGGGGAGGGGCAGAGAGAGAGGGCGACACAGAATCCGAAGCAGGCTCCGGGCTCCGAGCTGTCGGCACAGAGCCCGACGCGGGGCTCGAACTCACGGACCGCGAGATCGTGCCCTGAGCCGAAGTCGGACTTTCAACCCGACTGAGCCACCCAGGCGCCCCATCTTTCTGCTTTTGTTTAAGATACTGATGATAGGGACACCTGAGTGGCTCAGTCTGCTGAGTGTCCAACCTCAGCTCAGGTCATGATCTCACGATTCACGGGTTCAAGCCCCACATCGGCCTCGCTGCTGTCAGCGCAGAGCCTGCTTCAGATCCTCTGTCCTCCTCTCTCTGTCCCTCCTCCACTTGTGCTCTTTCAAAAATAAATAAAACATTTAAAATATAAAATAAAATAACACAGAATATGACCGATAAAGACAGAGACCCAAAAGTGTGCTTCCAGAGAGCGAGGGACACCTGCCCACATCCGGACAGCGCACACCCCGAGCCGGACACACGGCACCGTGCAGACGTCCTGCACCAGTTCAGCACGACAGAAGCAGGGAGGGGCCAGCGGCACACGCACCTTGACTTTCAGGTGGTCTGTGGCCACAGTCCCATCCGTCACCAGGCCGGAGCTCAGCACCTGCTCCAGGAAGTCATTCAGCTTCTCAGCATCATGGCCTGCTCTGGAGCCTGAGGTCTCGACCAGAACATAGAAGGGACTTTCTGGAAGGCACAGAAAGCAGGATGAGCAGAGGCGAGGCCGGCAGGCAGACAGACAGTCAGGATGGGCCTGGGCTGAGCGTCTCCGACAGCCCCGTGGGGCCATCGGGCGGGCAGCTCACACAGCAGGAAGCCTCTGCTCAGTTTAGAAATAGGTCCTTCAGGGCGCCTGGGGGGCAAGTCGGGTAAGTGTCCCACTTCAGTTTGGGTCACGATCTCACAGCTCATGGGTTCGAGCCCCACGTCAGGCTCTGTGCTGACAGCTCAGGACCTGGAGCTGCTTGGGATTCTATGCCTCCCTCTCTCTCTGCCCCTCCCCTGCTTGCACTCTCTCTCTCTCTCAAAAAAACAAACATTAAAAAAATTATTAAAAAATAAATAAAAACAGGTCTTTCATGGGGCGCCTGGGGGGCTCAGTCGAGGAGCACGTGACTCTGGACCGTGGGGTTGAGCTCAATCCACCCTGGGTGTAGAGATCACTAAAAACAATAAACTTGTAAAAATCATCCTAAAATAAAATAAACCAAAAACAGGTCTTCCACTGGAAGAGAGACCACGCTCCCCAGAAACACATGAACTACCACATGACACCACGAAACCCTCAGCACTGGCGCCTGGATGGGGCCCCTCCCACAAAACCACACACGGTGGGGAGGCCACGGGCTAAAGGAGAGACCCCCAAGCCCACGTGGCCCACTGTGCCCGCAATGCTCAGCAGTTCGTGCAAAAAATGCACACTAGGGGCACTTGGGTGGGGGGCTCAGTGGAGCCTGAATTTCAACTCAGGTCATGTTCCCAGAGTCATGGGGTCAAGCCCCACATCAGGTTCCACACTCAGCACGGAGCCTGGTTGAGATTCTCTCTCTCCCTCTCCCTCTGCCCCTCTTCCCTGTATGTACACACCCATGATCTCTCTCTCTCAAAAAAGAAAAACGTGTACCGTTTACCCAAGATATCTTTTTTGAAGTTTAAAAAAAGGTATGTTAGTAACTATAAGAAAACGTTCAGCTTGTTTTTTCAAGGCTACTGTAAGTTTATCTTTACACTTGTTGAAATCACAAAAAAACTCACTGAACCGCCTTTTCCTTCAGCACTACATTGTCCCTTCTGGGAAAACACGACAAGTTGGTCCTACTGTAAACAGAACAGTGTTTTCCAGAGAGTGGCTTTTTCCATGCTGAAATGCACATTCTGCTCTTAAATTTCTCACACGTCATAGAAAACACGGAGAGCTTTTACATTTCTATTGGCTCCTTTTCCAATTACAAAAGTAAAACATGATTATGAAAGGAGTCTTAGGGGCCCCTCGGTGGCTCAGTCGGTTGAGCGTCCAACTCTGGCTCAGGTCATGATCTCAAGGTTCGTGGGTTCAAGCCCTGCATCAGGCTCTGCGCTAGCAACATGGGGCTTGCTTGGGATTCTCTCCCTGCTTCCTGGTCCCTCCATGCGTGCCCTCTCTCTCTCTCAAAATTAAATTGTTAATTGATGGACTTTTAAAATTTAGAGCATAAAGATCTTTCCATATTTATGACTATTTTGAACTAAGTTGTGACCCCCAAATTCCCACAGTGAAACCCTAACCCACCCCCAACATGACTATATTTAGAGACGGGGCCTTTTGGGAGGTAATTAAAGCTAACTCAGGTCATAAGAGTGGGGCTCTGACCCCACTCGTAAGAAGAGGGAGGGGCACCAGGAACCCCACCACCACCACCACCAGGAAAGGCCACGTGAGCACAGAGCTCCGGGCCGTCTGCAAGCCAGGACGAGGGCCCTCGCCAGAACCAGCCCTGCAGCCTTGCAGTGCCACCATCTGTTAGGGCAGATCTCAGAGGTGAAAGTACCAGGATCTACAGGTTCCGAGGCACAGACACTTTCTGCAACGTGGTATCAGCGTCCCGTGTGCTGGTCTGGAATGAACCGGCTGGGATCTGTCACGGACAGATACTCCTCTGAGTCGAAGAGAAGCGTTTCTGACGAGTGCACCTGGGTTCTCAAAGGCCCCGGCGCTCTGGCACAACCGGCAGCACCGACGGGACCCGCACTGGGGGCGCATTTAAAACGCGCATAATCGGGGCGCCTGGGTGGCGCAGTCGGTTAAGCGTCCGACTTCAGCCAGGTCACGATCTCGCGGTCCGTGAGTTCGAGAGCCTGCTTCCGATTCTGTGTCTCCCTCTCTCTCTGCCCCTCCCCCGTTCATGCTCTGTCTCTCTCTGTCCCAAAAATAAAAAAAAAAAATAAAAATAAAAAAAACGTGGAAAAAAAAAAATAAAACGCGCATAAAGGAATTCTGCATTCAGCCAGTTGTGGCGACGCCGGGGCCACGGACACACCGACCTGCCCAGGTTCCTGCCACACCTTCCCAGGTTGCGGGCAGGACTGACGGCCTGCGAGCCTCCCCTGTGACCCAAGGCCCGGAGGGGGTGCCGCCCGCCAGCTGGGGTCAGTACCTTGCACCGGGCTGGCGAGGCGAAGGTGGTGCGTGACCAGCCACATGCACTCGGCATCCATGAACTCATACGCGGACAGGATCTCACCCAGCAGCCCCTTGCAGGTGGTGAAGGTCTGCAGGACCTCAGAGAAGCCCGGACAACCTGCAAAGGGTCAGAGCCTCAGGCCCCAGAGCCCACGGCCCCCGACACCCACCCCGTCCCCCCCTTACCGCGGCCACGCCGACCCCAGCCCCAGGGGAGGGCGCTGGGCGAGCTGGGCAGCCTCGGGAAGGTGGTGGGAAGCAGAGGGGCCGAGATGTAACGAGAACGCAGGGCTAGTGTTTGGGAACGGCTTCGTTGTAGCTCTCTTCCCACAACCAGCACCCGGCTTTCCGTGGGAAGTTCATCTGGGGCTTCAAGACACAGCCAGGCCCAGCACAGGCCCGGGTAGCTCGTCCGCCGGCGGCCGGAGGCGACCCTGCGGCAGGAGGGGTGGGATGCACGCAGCCTTTCAGAGGTGAGGCAGGGAGAGTCTGGGGGGGGGCGGGGAAGTGTGTCCTGCACAGCGCGAGGCTGGCAGGTGCCTGCTCTGCACATCCAAGGAGCACATGGAGGTGCCACGGCAGGGACGACAGGGCACGCGGGGGTTCGGCAGCACATGGAGTACCGCGACGGGAGCGCTCATAAATGGAGATCAGACGGGAAGAGACTGCCCAGACGTGACAGGAGTGTGAAAGGGTGGAAAACACGGCAGAGCGAGAGCACACACTGGAAAGTTGTGTCGTGGGTTCAGTGACAGCCCTGAGGGACAGGAAGACAGGAATCTTCTAGAACTGGTGAGACATCAAGCCACAGGTGCGGGAAGCTCACGAGACCCACACACAACGCGCCCCAAATCACAGAAGACCAAAGACAAAAAGAAGACCTTTAAAGTGACCACAGAACAGAGCGCCAGAGTCCCCGGAAGCCACAGTGGCGGAGGGCAGCCGGCCTCCCCGTGACCACCAGCACGAGCCACAGGCCACACAGTGACGCTCGACAGGAGGAACAAAAACAAACCCAACGTGCTTGTGGACCAGTGACAGTGTCGTCACGGGGGGGGGGGGGGGGGGGGAAGGCACTGCAGACATAGCGGGGGACAGAGGACGAGTCACGAGGAGCGTGTCCCAGGTGGAAGGCCCGACGTAGGAGGCATGCTGCGAGCCGACGGGGACGGGCAGCGACAGGGCAGGCGGTGCGTCCCCACAGGCGTGACTGATTCCCCCACAGTAATGAACACACAAGAAATGACACGATCTCCCCCAGCATCTTCCAGCATAAGCTACTTAAACAGCGGACCAAACGGATGGAAGAGCCGAGCAAAGCCCCAGTTTTGTTACAGAATAAAGTGTGCTCTGCACCAAGACAGGACAGGGTCCGCTCCAGACCTTGCTCTGGGAACCAAGAAGGCCAGGTCCTGACCCCTCTGGGAACAGAGCGAAGCTGGGAGAGGCAGGAGCGGCCTCCCGAAGGGCCCCCACCCCTGCACCAAGGGCAGGGCAGCCGGAGGAGGCGCGGCTCCGAGCCGTCCACCCGGCGGCCGGCCCACCTACCGAGGAAAGCCACACTCACAGCCCTGGGCTTGGGCGGACACAAGATGGACACAGCCGTGATGACCCCCAGCGTGCCCTCGGACCCGATGAAGAGCTGCTTCAGATCGTAGCCCGTGTTGTCCTTCCGCAGGGTGCTCAGGCAGTTCAGGACCGTGCCGTCCGCAAGAACCTAACGGGCGAAAGAAGCAGGCTCGGCCCTCGGTCCCAGCAGGTTCCCCTCCCCCACCACCACCATGCTCGGTGGGGCGGGGGGGGGGGGGGGTGTTGCCGCAGCCCAGAGCCGCCTCAGAAAGCAGAGCCACGCACGGGCCCCCCCACCCCACCGCACCCCGGAGTGGTTCGGGAACGTGGGGCCCGGCGTTACTTAATCAGGCTGAAGGAAAGACTCATTCCCCCAAAGCCAGCAGACCCCTGAGGGAGGCGGAGAAGGGGGCGCAGCCAGGTGCAGCTGAGGGGGCATTGGGCCCACCCCCACCCCCCGTGTCTCGACCTCACCCTGCACCACCCCAGCTGTCCCTACAACCTGCACAGCGGCCCAGCAGCCCAGCCAGGACAGGGCTCCCGCGGACCTCACAGGAGAGCACAGTCCGTGCTGGGAGACGGCCAGGAGGGCCGGGGGGACACAGGACGGCGGACGGCGCCCCCCAGCTCACCGCTTCCAGGCCCAGGACGGTCCCGTGAAGCGAGCCGTAGCGCAGAAACCGCAGGCCGCCGGCATTGGTGGCCACGTTTCCCCCGATGTGGCAGCTGCCCTTGGCCCCCAGGTCCAGGGGCATGACGAAGCCCCTCTCCTCCACGTGACGGCTGAGATCCTCCAGGACACAGCCCGCCTGGCACACCAGGGTCCCTGCCGGGCGGGCGGAGCTGACTCGGGGCGGGGGGGACGGGGGGGGCTCCCGGCCCCACAGGAGCAAGGACTCATGGGGGAGGGCCCACAGGGGTCAGCCACCCGAGAGCCGTCCCCCCACAGAATCCAGGCAAGGAAAAGGCATATGTCCCCCCAAACCAGAGAAGAAAACCCTCATGTACGCTCACCCTCGTGTGGGAGGGACAAGAGAGAGCAGTGTTCTCAGGAGGGCTTCGGAATGGCCGCCGGGTGGACGGCTCGGAGCCGCGCCTCCTCCGGCTGCCCTGCCCTTGGTGCAGGGGTGGGGGCCCTTCAGGAGGCCGCTCCTGCCTCTCCCACAGGAGAGGTCCCAGGGGACCCCCACCAGGGACACGTGACGAACCTGACGACAGTTTGTGCTTTGGGTGCTGCCGGCAGGGAGCAGGACGGGTGCTGTGCCCAGGGCCCCCACCACAGACGTGTCATGCCGGACGGACAAGCCACGGGGCCACTGGGGCCACTGGGGCCGCTGGGCGGGAAGGGTCTGCACGCTGGCTTGTGCCTCAGACGGGGCACCGCATCCACAAGGGCAGACAGGGCCATCTTGGCCAGAAAAATGCCAGGGTCACAGGGACTCACAGCCCTCCCCTTCACCACGAACCCCCAGCACAGGCCCCCGAGTGACCAGCTGAATGATTCCCCAGGGCACACACACACCCAGAGGGCCGGGCGCACAGAGCGGGGGCCCCCGGGGCCCCGCCACAGGCCGGCAATCAAGGCACCCCGGGCAGGGTGGGCTTACCGGACATGTCGTGGAAGCTGATGACCTGGTTCATCAGGGCGGTGGACAAGATGACCTCATCGAAGACGGGCACGCTGCCCCCCACCATGCCTGTGTTTCCCCCCTGCGGGTTCACGGCCAGGTTCCTCTCGTGACAGTGCCTGAGACATGCACAGGGGGCATCAGGGCCCCCCGTCACGCACAGCGTCATCCCTGCAGGACAGCACGCAGGCCGACACCCGGCTGTGAGGCCACTAAACCTTGCTTCCGTACCCTCTCTCGTTGGCCGCGGCCCAGATGGGGGAGCCTCCTGGGTCCCCACGTGGGACGAGTCTGAGGAGGCCCGTGTCTGTCACAGACTGCACGGAGCGCGAGGCCGGCACTTTCCCAGATGCCAGACAGGGTGGCACGCGAGGGCGCCCCTCTTCGAACAAAGTGCCAGTGCCAGCCGCACCCCTGTTGCTCCCCAAGAGCCACTCAGTTCCCAGCCCCCAGGCTCCTTCCCCCCCACCCCACCACGCTCCACACACGTCCACGTCACGGTGGCACTTCATCCACGGCCAGGCTCCAACTCCGCAAAGGCCTAAGCGGAGGGCCCATAAGGGTGTGGCTTTGCAGAAGGAGCGCACCTGCCCTCGGGAGGCAGTCCACGCACGCACATCACGTGGGCCGCCCTGGCAGGTGGAGAGCCCCCAGCGGTGGGCTGACGGTGAGTGTGCGTGGGCCCACGTGCGCTCACGGAGGCCATTCCGAAGCCGCGGTTACGTGAGCGTAAAGGTGCACGGCCCCGCTGCGTGCTCTCTGGCAGCTCCGGGAGGCCAGTGAGCCACAGAGCACCGTGGGGTGCACCCCCTCACACACTGGACGTGGCGTGGAAGAGTCAGCGCTGGGGGCACGACGCGAAGTGAGTCAGACGCAGGAAGGCAAACACTGTATGATCTCACATGTGGAACCCAGAAAACCAAACGAACAGAAACAGGCCCACGGAGGACAGAAGGCTGCCAGCTGGGGGGGCGCGGATGCAGAGGCACAAGGTCACGGTTATAACGTGCATCGGTCCCGGGAAGGAGGCACCCACGGGAAGTCAGGAACGCTGCAGAGACCGTATGGGGACCACACGTAGTCACGAGACCACCTGCTAACGGGTAAAACTATCAAAACACGGCGTCATCCCCCGCAGGCCAACAGGACACTGCACGTCGATTACACTCCAAGCTCAAAAACCGGCGTGGGAGAATAATCAGCATCTAGAAACAGGCGCGGACACGGCCAAACGGGGCAGGGGGAGAAGGCGTCACATCACAGACACAACGCAGTAACAGTCAGAAACCACACCAGGGCAGATGAAACAGAATGTCATCGGCGGTTACTTCTGGAGGGAAAACACTGGTTGCTTTTGCAGTATTTTCCTTTATGGTTGTCTATGTTTTCCAACTGTTCTAGAATAGACACGACGGTTTACTGACATAAAGCCATCAAAGAACGCCGTTTGCACGGCAAGGCCAATCCGCCGCCGGATGTCCCCAACCCCCCCCCCCCCCCCGCCCCAGTCAGCTCCAGTCCGCGGGTGAGGCCCCCGCCCGGGGCGGGCTCCATACCTGAGGATGTGGGACACCTCCTCTGTCGTCCGCGGCCTCAGCAGCAGCATGCTGCTCCCTGCAACGCCAAGGAGCACGTCACACACGGAGGGCAGGTCAGTGTACCCTCCGAGCGACGCTCCTCTGGGGGGGGCGACCCGCAGGGCACCGTTACCAACAAGCCCACAGACCTCAAGGACGAGAGCGGGGTGTCAAAAATGGGTCCCGTCTCAGCCCGCAGGGGGGTGGGGGAGACCCCAGCATCCACGTCCAGGCCCGGACCCAGGGCAAGGGGCGCCCGCCAGGCTCGTGATTCCCTAACTGTAACTCTCTTGTGCGGAGACACTTGAGACTCCAAGTCTCCCGTCGCTGCCCACGCCTCCACCGCCAGTGCGAGCTCGGGGACGGTCTGCCAGAAGAGGCCCAATCCATCCCTCGTGCATCCCTCCACCTGCCATTATTAGCTGACTTTCCACCCACAGAGGGGCTGCCCTTCCCTCTCACATACTTATTCGATCATACCCATGGGGCCTCGTGGGCTCTTACTGGATGCACCAGCTTACACACCAGCCCTCTGCTGCCACGACTGGTCTGACGCCCAGATGTGGCGGCAGGAGCCCCTCCAGGCCAGCCCGTCGGTGTTCCTGACCACTGCCTCCCCAAGATGGTCAAGCTCCTCTCTGCCCCTTTGGCTTTGTTAAAAGTACAGAAGTAGGCGAGGGGGCTTCAGAAAGGCAGGAGGCACGCTTCACACGGGATCCTCCCATCGGTGACTTTTCACGGAGCCTCACCATCTGGCTGTAGTTTTTATCTTGCTCCCTTTTTTTTTAGGAAGGAGTAAGTTTTTTGGGTTTTGTTTGTTTCTTTTGTTTTCTTGAGGGAACTCAGGCACACATGGGGGAGAGGGGCAGAGGGGGAGAGAATCCCAAGCAGGCTCCTCATTCGGCATGGAGCCAGACGAAGGGCTCAATCCCACAACCCTGGGATCACGACCTGACCCGAAGAGGACGCTCAACTGACGGAGCCACCCAGGAGCCCCAGGAAAAAGTAAGTTCTGCATATTTATTATCCTTGTTTTATTTTATTTTATTTTATTTTATTTTATTTTATTTTATTTTATTTTATTTTATTTT
>NW_026057584.1:562628-579310 GCF_023721935.1 Panthera uncia
TTATTTTATTTTATTTTATTTTATTTTATTTTATTTTATTTTATTTTTTATTTTTGAGAGAGGGGCTGACAGAGCTCGAGCAAGGGAGGGGCAGAGAGAGAGGGAGACACAGAATCCAAAGCAGGCTCCAGGCTCTGAGCTGTCGGCACAGAGCCCGACGTGGGGCTCGAACTAACAAGCCGTGAGATCATGACCCGAGCCGAAGTCAGACACTTAACCGACTGAGCCCCCCAGGCACCTTTTATTATCCTTGTTTTAAACGTAATTTAATTACATATCTATGTAACTTAATTTTTAGTAATGGCTGTGTTTTACAACTGGTCTGCAACAGAATTCTAAGAGTTTTTTTTTAAGTAGGCCTCACGCCTAGTGTGGAGCAAGCACAGGGCGTGACCTCTCGACCCTGAGATGAGGACCCGAGCTGAGATCAAGAGTCGGATGCTTAACCGACTGAGCCACCCAGGTGCCCCTCTAACAACTGTTTGATAACTGGCTGTCCAGAGCCAGGACAGGCCAGCTCCGGCTCACCACTGCCCCAAGGCTCCAGGAGACCCTGGGATTGCGGGGACCACCTGATGACACGGGCCAGAGGGAGGCAGCCGTGGAGGTGCTGCTGGCTTATTTCCGCGTTTTCTCTCGGAACGTGTGGGAGGAACCCAGGAAGGCATCTTCAGGCAGACTGCCACCAAGGTTCACTTAAATTCAGCTGTGTCCCCGTCTCCTTTCTTCCTTATCTGTGTGGAGACTCACAGGTTGAGGGCTTCATGAGAGGAACAGAAAGGGGGAAAGCAGGAAAGGCTTCGCTGCAGAGGGAACAGCGCCAAAGCTCTGGAGGGGACGGGACAGGGAGGAGTGGAGGCTGAAACCCTCGGCCCCTCTGGCCATCCGCTCTCATCCTTGGGCTAGAGGAAGCAGAGTGGGTGGGGCACAGACACCTTTCCTTGGTCCAACCAGCATAACTAGTAGTAGGCTCGGGCAGAGCTCCCCTACCCGCCCGGCTCCCACTGTCCCCCCCCCCCCGGGAGTTCGTGACTCAACCCACCCCCCACCCCCCACCCCGGGGAGAAGAGTGCCCTGAGCGGGGGTGGCGGGCAGAGCCAGGATCCGAAAGGGGATCGGGGTGATGGAGGAAACACAGGATTACCAAATCATCCAAATAAAGTGCCCATCGGGGCAGAAGAGAGGGCGTTTCCCCATGTGGGCCCCTCTGCCCGTGCCGGCAACGGGAGGGGGTAGCAAGCTTCCCCAGAGCCTGCCACCTGGGCCCTCCGTGCCATCAGCGCCTCCCAGACGCTGTCCTCAGCTTCCTTGACACTCCGCTCAGGGAGGATTCTTTTCTGTTCTAATTCTTTCATTCTTTTTTCTATTTTCTGTTTCTCTAGCAGCTCATTGTTGTGAGTTACCTCCTTGAATTGGAGAGGACACATGGTTCCTACACCTTCGTAACCTGCCAGTCTCATCCACCAAGGCCGTGAGCTCTGTATCTGTAAGATGCGCGTGCTTTTTCGCTCCGTTTAGCTGTTCAGCCTGCACGTCTGCAAATCCCTCTGTCCGTTGAGAGCCACAACCGGCTGAGCTCAGCGAAGGCCTTCGTCGACGCCAGATCCGTGGCGCTGCCTTCTTGGCATCCTCTGTGCCGGTGTCACATCCGGATTCTGAAAGCCCCTTGGCATTCGGTTTTCATCAAACAAACCATGTCTGCCCTCCAGCCCTGCTCCTTTGGGACAGCACAGTCCAGGGACCCTGGCCACCCGTGAAGACCCTGCAGGCTTCAGTCACCTACTGCAGGGATCCCAACGGTGTCTGTGTGCCCACCCTGTGTGTCGGGGCCTGCTGAGGGCACGGAGAATGAAAACAGGCAAGATGTCCCACTCTTGGGACATTTACCTCGTAACGGGAGAGGAAATGCTCTAATATGTCAACAGCAGGCACCCACAGAGAGAACAGGAAATCATCAAAGACGCGGCTTGGGGACATGGCCCAGGACTGCGGGAAAGGGTGTCTGAGTGGAAGAGGCCCCAGAACTGCCCAAGCCAGCAAAAGCCGCACACGGGTCAGGGCAGCACAGCATCCAGCCCGCCGTCTGCCAGCAGCTCCCTCACCCAGCGGAGAGCCACGGTCGGCCCAAGTTCTCGCTGGGGCAGCTGTTTCCTGTGGCTTCTGAGCCTTCTGCCACCTTCTCCTTCCACCATCCCGACTCCCCGGCAGAAGCTGGCTCCTCTCCCACACTCTGGATGCCACCGGGCTTGCGGGACGGAAGGCACCCACCTGGCCCACGGCCCCTCCCGGGTGTGGGAGACCGCCCTCCGTGAACGCACGTCACCCACCACAGCAGACAGACCCCAGGGCTCCCAACTGCCCCACAACAGACATGGCCCCGAGGGCTCCCAGCTGGCCATCAGCAAACCCGGGACTCTTCTTTCCACACGCACACCTGGCACCCGAGCCCATCTCTCCTGACGGCCCCTTGAAGACTCACGCTGTGAGTCTTCTCCGAGCTCCTCCGGGCTTCCCTGACTGGGCCGTGAAAGCCTGTGCCCCACGCGGCAGCCACGGTCAGGCCACGGGCCCCTCTCTTCCCAGGGCCTCCCAGTAGCTCCCCATCGGCTCAGGGGAGAAGCCAGGACCCACACGGCCCTAGAGGTCTCGACGACCTAGCCCCTTGCTCTCTGACCTCCCCTCCCCTCCCCAACCCACCGCAGCTGCACACAGGTCTCACGAGCCCACAAACACGCCAAGCGTGGCCTTGCCGAGGGCTTTGCACTGGCGATTCCGGCCCCGGAACACCCTCGTGCCCCGAGAAAACCGCCTGTGCTGGCCTCCCAGGCCCTCACGGCCACCTGGCGTGCAGCCCACCCCGTTCGTGCCCCTGTCCCTCAGGTCAGCCTCCTGTACGTCTTCACATTTGGGACCCCCAGACCCGCACTCGGTGAGGCGCTCACTAAATCTCTGGGATTCACCTCTGAGCAAGTGACCTAATGTTTGGGCAAGATATTTAATGACAGCTTCCATTTCAAATAAAGACTATGCTTTAAAAAATTATGAAGCTCTGGGGTGCCGGGGTGGTTCAGTCAGTTAAGTGTCCAGCTCTTGATTTCAGCTCAGATCATGATCTCACCATCACGGATTCGAGCCCTGAATTGGGCTCTGCACTGACACCGTGGAACCTGCTTGGGACTCTCTCTCTCCCTCTCCCCTCCACCCCTCCCCTGCGTGCATGCTCTCTCTCACAATAAATAAACCTTTAAAAAAGAATCACGAAGCCCTAATCAGCATTTACTGGCTGTATCTTCTATACAACTCCAAGATTAAAATGTTAAAGTGTAGTTTAGTTTAGAGCTGCTTTCTCCCCCAAAGAAAGCCACGTAAAGGGCTATTTCGAGAAAAATTCAACAAACTATTTCAGCGGACACCCACCGCGTGGACGCTCGGAGGTGGGCTGGCTGCAGTGCCAGCCTCCCGAGTCAGGGTCTCGGCAGTGGGGGGTCCCCCACGCAGGCACACACGATGTGCAGCCTTGCAGGCGGACAGGCCGTCCAGCGTGAGGCTCCTAGGAAGGGCCCCCAGGGGACAGCCCGCCCTTGCCCAGGTTGAGGAGGCACACGGTCTCCATCCCAGGCACCGTTTCCACCCGCTCTGGAGGCCCGGAAGGAAGACACCCCAAGCCTCGAGCACCAAGCACACTGGGTTCTTACCTCCAAGGTGGGAGCCCCTCCCCCGTTTATGGGCAGTGGAGCTCAGGTCCATCTGGCCAAGGGCCAGCCAGGCAGCGGTGCCAAGCCGGGATGGGGGCCCGGCCCGGCTGAGCCTGGGGTGGACAGCACTCTGTCCTGCTTCCAGGAGGAGTGCACGTGAGCCTGCAGACCCTGTGCGGGTGGGGGGCTCTCGGTGGGGCCACGTCACCCCTGTGGGGTCCCCACTTAGCAGGCAGGGTGGGGCTGGGAGCCCTGCTACTCTCAGGCGCTTGGCCCGTAAAGAACAGGCCAAGGACTTCCCATGTCTCCAGCCTCCTCACAGGAGCCGCCTACGTTGCCTGAGCCCACACCCTAATCCCAATCGCTCAAGACCACGCACTGGTTCAAGACGCACAGTATTTCCCAGCTGCTGTGGACCCTCCTCGGAGTTCTCCCCACCAACAGCACAGCCCTTGCAGGGGCTAAGTCCAGGCCCAGCCTGCAGACAGGGCTGCCCGGCCCATCCAGGCATTATGTATTTAAATACGTTACTTCGGTATATAGCAACCCAGGCCTTCCTAAAGAAGGAAGAAAGATACACAACCTAACCTTACGCCTTAAAGAGCTAGAAAAAGAGCAGCAAATTAAACCCCAAACCAGCAGAAGACAGGAAATAATAAAGGTTAGAGCAGAAATCAATGCTATCTAAACCCCCCAAAAAAACAAAAAAACAAACAAACAAAAAAAAAACCCAGAAGAACAGATCAATGAAACCAGAAGCTGGTTCTTTGAAAGAATTAACAAAATTGATAAATCCCTAGCCAGTTTGATCAAAAAGGGAAAGGACCCAAATACATAAAATCAAGAATGAAAGAGGAGAGATCACAACCAACACAGCAGAAATAAATACATTACTTCGTGGGGCACCTGGGGGGCTCAGTCACTTGGGTGTCAGACTTCGGCTCAGGTCGTGATCTCACGGTTCGTGAGTTCGAGCCCCAAGATGGGCTCTGTGCTGACAGCTCAGAGCCTAGAGCCTGCTTCGGATTCTGTGTCTCCCTCTCTCTCTGCCCCGTCCCTACTCATGCTCTGTGTGTGTGTGTGTGTGTGTGTGTGTGTGTGTGTGTGTCTCAAAAATAAAAGAACATTTGAAAAAATAAACAAATACATTACTTCGTTGTAAACTGGTTGTCTCCTAGGTCTCTTCAATACTACAGCAAAGACGTCGTGCTGGGTTTTGATCATTGTCTGAGTAGACGGGTTACGTTACCGCTGAACACATTTCAGGAGAGAAGAGACTTACAAAATCTTTCTCATGGGAAGGGTATGCTGGGTCTGGACGGACGAGAACCACCAAGCAGGTGCCCAGGCGTGTGCTGGTGCAGACAGGTGTGGTGAGAGGAGGGAGGCAGGGGTGGCCAAACAGCAGCCCCACACCTTGTCCCAGCGACATGCCAGGGGCAGAGGGTCCACGTCCTGTCCCTCAGAACCTGTGCACCGGACCTCATCTGGATAAGGGTGTTTGCACATGTAATTAGACCAAGGATCTAGAGACGAAATCATCCTGGATTCGGGGGGATGACAGGGGTCCTTACAAGAGAAGCAGAGGGACACCTCAGACACAGACACACATGGGGAGAAGCCACGTGAGGATGGAGCCGGAGACCCACGGAAGCCGTCACAACCCAGGGATGCCCGGGGCCACCAGGAGCTGGACAAGGCAGGAAGGAGCCTGCGCCAGGGCCTCTGGAGGGAGCACGGCCCTGCCCATGCCTTGATCAGACAGACTACATCCTGTTGTAAACCACCCAGTGGGTGGCTGTTAGGGCAGCTGCAGGGACCGGCACACCCCCCTCAGAGCAGCCAGGGGACACTGCTTTTATTCGCAGATGTCACATACCACCAATAAACCTCTATGAATTTTGTTCTCAGAACACTTTAAAACCACAATACAGCTTTTCTTCAGTGTAAGAAAGGCTACGTGGGGGCACCTGCGTGGCTTAGGTGGTTAAGTGTCCAACTTTAGCTCAGGTCATGATCTCACGGTCCGTAAGTTCGAGGCCCACGTCGGGCTCTGTGCTGACAGCTCAGAGCCTGGAGCCTGCTTCGGATTCTGTGTCCCCCTCTCTCTCTGCCCCTTCCCCTGTTTGTGCTCCGTCTCTCTCTCTCAAAAAGTAAAAAATAAAATAAAATAAAATAAATAATAAAAATTTAAAAAAAAAGAAGGCATATGTGACAGTCACCCCGTGGTCCTCTACCCGGAGCTCAGTGCTGTCTTATCTCCTCTCACTGCTAGCACACACCGCCGTCCTCCTGAGGGACACGGTGTGCACAGACCCTCACTCACCTCGGACCGTTCGAAGCCAGTCCACATTTGAAGCCTCCAGCACCTCTGGGTCTGTGATGACCCTGCCGGGGACGATGCGTTCAAAGGCTGCCAGGTCTTCCCCAGACACCACGGAGAATGGCAGCCGCTTCACAGGGTAACGCTCCCGGGTCAGCATCACCTCCGGGGCCCGGGGGGACGTGGAAAAGCCACTTCTGTAGACCCGGGGGCTGGTGGCCGTGGCTCCCCACGGGCTGCCCAGCCTGGGGATCCTGGACGTCCCTGCCCATGTCCTGTGCTGCACAGAGGCTCCCAGAGTGCACGCCGCCTGCCGCCAGAAGCGCCACCCAGGCTGCACCAGATGGGGTGCCATCGCCCTTGCCCTACAAAAGCAAGGGATGGGACCTGTGACTCTGAAACACTAGGACCTGGGAAGAGGCAAGCACCTGCCCGGAGAGGAGCCCGAGGCGTCCAAGTCCGGGCCAGGTCCAGGAACAGACCTGCTGTCCAGGGGGGAGGCGGTCCGAGAGCAGGGGCGCTGCCCTCGATTCTGACCCGGGCTGTTTTCCTGCAGGACCCCCCTCTCGGGAATGCCCTGAGTTGCACACCTGGCTGGGAGCCAGATGCGCCACCCTCTGACAGTCTGACATTTGCCGTCACAAAGCTGTCTTTTAGCCCCTCGCCCTTCAGGACTAAACCAGGCCTGAAGACACGAAAAGGGGTGGAAGCCACTGAGTACAACTGACAATGGTTGGAATGGTACGTTTTATGTCGTACGTGTACGTTACCAAGTGTAAAAAGTGTAGCAAAGGAAAGGGCGGGGTAAGGAAGCTTCTCCGGCTGCCCGCCGAGCTGCAGGCGACTTTCGACGTGTACAGGGAGCCCCCAGACCTACCCAGGCGAGGGGACAGGGGACGGGGACGCGCCCCTCTTCTGGAGCTCAGACAACCTGAACCGGCGCGCGTGCCAGCGCTGCCCGCGGGGTTCACCAGCGCTGCGCGACCTGGGGAAAATGAGCGCGCCTCTCCGAGCCTCCCCGCGGCACGCGCGCCACCGCCAGGGGCCGAAGAACGAGAGCGCGGGCTCGAGCCGCGGCCGGGAGTCGGGCCCGCGCGCCCACGTGACGGCACGTAACCCGGCGGGCTCGCACTCGAGAACGGCCTCGGCGCGCGACGCCCCCAGCCCGCCGCCCCGACTCGCGGCCCTTCAGCCACAGACCCCCGGCGGCCGCGCGCACGCACTCACGTCCGCGTCCCCGTCCCGCCGCTGCCGCCACCGCCGCCGCAGGCCTTGCGCCGCCAGAGCCACGGCCGACTGAGCCTGCGCACCGGCGTCCCTCCGATCCCGCCCTGGGCCCCGCCCCCGCGTCTTCTAGGCCCCGCCTCCCGCGAGACGGGCGCCCTCAAGCCCTGCCCCCAGGCCTGCGGTGCGCCGGGTTGCGTGCCCGGGTCCTCTGCGCATCGCGGGCAGAAGGCTTTGAACCGCGTTCGGCACGCCTTGCGGGGCTCCCCCCACACCCTCCCGCCCCTTCCCAAGGCCAGGTCCTACCGTGGCCCGCCCTGACTGTCCCTTCTCTCTTCCTACTGCAGGGCACCCTCCAGAAAACTCTGCCCTCCGCCAGGGGTCTCTAGTTCCCCCTCAGGGAACTCTGCCCCTCCCAGGGATCTCTGGTTTCCCCCCAGGGAACTCTGCCCCCCCCCCCCCAGGGGTCTCTGGCTCCCCCCAGGGAACTCTGCCCCCCATCAGGGGGCCCCCCCCCCCGCAACTCTGATCCCAAGTCCCTGCACCCCCCACCCCCCCCCCCAGGGAACTCTGGCTCCCAAGCGCCCAACGCCCTGCCCCTACCCCACCTCCAGCCAGAGGGCAGACACTTCTGCAAGTTGGGCACGCATTACAGGCAGAACCCAAGAAGCTCAGAAAGCTGCCTGCGCACACACAGCCTGAACATTTTCCTGAACAAAGGCC
Organism: Panthera uncia; assembly: GCF_023721935.1. Lineage (NCBI taxonomy): Eukaryota > Metazoa > Chordata > Mammalia > Carnivora > Felidae > Panthera > Panthera uncia. Next base: position 570,594 of record NW_026057584.1, read on the forward strand.
CAGGCCTGGGACTCAAGTGAGGCGACCTCGGAGGGACCGCACTGGGGCTGGGGGACCGGAAAACCACACCCAGGCAGGGAAGTGGTGGCAGTCTGGCCTGGCGGCTGCCTGTTACAACCCCTCCAGGTTTCTGCCTGCCACCCAGCTCTGACATGCCCTTTGACCACTGGTCTGTGGGGCCTGTTAGGCCAGGGCACCTGAGAAAGACAATGGCAGAGGGAGGGAGGAAGAGGAAGCTCCTGGCCTGATGGATACTCCCTGCAGCATCACCCCAGCAGCCTGGCGCCAGGTCCCAGCCTCACCAATTCCCTCAGGGGTGGCCAGGCCAGCTGAGAAAGACCCTGTCCTGGGACAGGAGTCCCGGCTCCACGGGGCACCCCTTCCCAAACATCTTACCCGCCAGCCGAGCAGCCCGCCCTCCTCAGGGCTCTGAGTCCTAATCAGTGCCCCTCCTCCAAGCTGCCAACCCCAGAAACCCCCAGACTTAAGAGTGGTAGCCGCCTCCTGCAACCATCGTCCCGTCACCGTCACTAAAGTGGCTTCTGCCTTCCTGACACAGTACCTGGTACCAGGGTGGGGCTCATCCCCCACGCACCCCCCGGCTCCCAGCCATCCTACCGAGGCATCTCCACTGGTTGTCGGGCTCATCCAATTCCATATGCCGATGGCAGAGCAGACGGCGGCATGTTCTGGGGAAGGGTAAGATAACGAAGACGTCTGGCCCACGTGGCTGTAGGGCGGGTGTTCACAGAACCGTAAGGTGCACAGCTGGCTTTGCCACATAGAGTGGATCCTGGTGGCCTTACAAACTGGCAGAGAACAAGCACTTGCCAGGTCAGTGACGGCATGCCACGCGCCGAGACGGCAGCGGCAGCAATGCCGCATCTGGGTGCACCACCTGTGTCTTCAACCAACCATACTCCTTACAACCTGCCCGCCTCCTTACAGGTGTGCTAAGTACACCACCACTGCACCCTCTCATCGAGGATGCACCCTGCCTTTGGATTGCCGTCCTGACCAGGGAGATGACGTCCCAGAGACTTCCACCTGCCCGTCCCTACCATGACGGCCCTTGCTCCAAGGTCCGTGTGGAATCCGTGTGGGAATCCTGCCGGTTCTCAAGTCTCTTTGCATGGCACGTTCAGGTCCTGGGACGATAACCACAGGGATCTGTGGACCCGCTCAGACAAATGTCACCACTTGATCAAGGTAGCCCTCCTGGACCTCTGAGACTTAGTAACAATTCAGAGCCAGTGAAGATTACCACCCCCACCCAAAAACACTGGTGTTCCCTTTTCCTAGGCGGTCACCACAACAGGTGGCTGCAGGTTCCTTTAGGAGTGCCCAAAGGAAATCCATGCACGTGGCAGCATTCCAGGCCCTTCCTCCAGAATCTCCTGCTCCCCTCAAGCAAGGACTCTGGGTGTGCTGAGAGGCTGTGCCTCTCCATCATGGTGACCAAGCTGGGTTTCGGTGCCCTGACCATTAACTCTCCTCAAGGAAATGTCCTAAGAACTATTTAGTTCCCAAAGGGGTCTTGACATCTATGCAGATCTCAAGGGCAAGCCTTCTGTTCCAGAGAAAGTGCTTTATGCTTCTATGAAATAGCCACTCCAAGTATTCTACACTGACATTTCTTGTGAGCTTAGGGATCAGCTTCTGACACCACGTAACAGCTGAGGCCCAGGGTCCTGCCCAGGCCCGTGGCCAGGGAAACTCCTCTGCTCCCATTCACTGCCCGTCCCTTTAAAATTCTACGGAGGGGTGCCTGGGTGGCTCAGTCGGTTGAGCGTCCAGCTTTGGCTCATGTCATGATCTCATAGTTCGTGAGCTCGAGCCCTGCATCAGGCTCTGCATTGACAGCAGGGACTAGGGACTCTGCTTGGGATTCTCTCTTTCTCTCTCTATCTCTCTCTCTGCCCCCCTCCCCCCATTTGTGTTACCTGTCTAAAAAAAAAAAAAAAAAAAAAATTCCACGGAGAATACACTTACCATCTCTGGCCACAACGTAGAAGTTTTCACATTTCCTGGAATGACTCATCCTCAAACATTTATTCCAAAAAATACTTTATTTATTAAACAATATATCCATAATCTATAACATGATCCAAAAATACAGATATACATCTTTACATTATTTAATAAAAAGATTTACAATATTATCTTTCCTTTACAAAGGGAACATAGATAATTCCTTGAAAATAAAATGTAACATTCATGTTAAAGCTGCATCATCTTTTTGGATGAAATGTGGTCAAAGTGAACACCACAAAATACATTTGTAGAAAGAAAGAAACTTCATAGACTTCTCTCCTGAATGAGAACGTTTTTCTTAGGCTTCCTGTTTTAAAATTCCTCTCAGCACAGGTAGCGAAGACCAGCCACGGCTCACTAGCAATTGAGGAAAACCTTCAGTCACCAAGGCCCATGATTAAGTGTCTATTCCGGCTCCGGCCACATGGGGGTGGGGGCGGGGGGGGGGGGGGTGTTGTTCGGACAGCGTGACAGCTCGAAGCCTTCCTTGCCAACGGCTGCCAGCCACAAGTCGTGAGGCAGAGAGCCACGCGGCCGCCCAGGGACAGGACTGGCACCCAGCTGCCCAGTGTCGTCCGCAGCCCAGCAAACCGCCAGCTGCCCAGTGTCCCCAGGCAGCCCAGCAAACCGCCAGCATTCCTGTGGCTGTGTCTTCAGCATTTGCTGCCCTGGGCAGACTCGAAGCCACCAGGCTCCCGTGACCCTGGCCAGTCCCATTTCATATCCACTCGCCCAGGGCCCCAGCCTGTGCAGTGGGGACGGTCACCCCAGCCAGCAGCTCCACCAGCGCAGCCACAGATGGGGGGGGTGGGGGGAAGGTTGGGGTTCAGTTTATAAGTGCAGCATGTGTCCTCCTGTGGGAAAATGAGAGGCTGTCTGTCGAGCTGCTGACTGATAATCTAGCACTGAGAATGAGGAACGTGCAGATTCTCCTCAAACAAGGTACTCCTTCCCTTACACGGAAACCCCGCGGCCGCGGAGGGCCCACACCCTTGGCTCAGATACAGCTCCAAGAGGGACCGCAGGGCCCAGCCTGGACCCCCTCAACCCAAGAAACAGGGCTCTGCAGCCCCCTCTGGGTCCGATCCAGCGCCTGGGAGGCAGACGGGGTCTGGTAGGAATCACCCCAGGATGAAGGCGGCTGGCCTCAAGCAGTAGTCCTCGGGACCAGGGCCACGCCAGGTGGCAGAACATTCTTCCCCAAGCAAAGCGCTGCTGTCGAGTGTCATTCTGACTTGCAGAGTGTTGTTCACAGTTGGGAAGGACAACCGATCGGTCTTGACCCAAACAGCATTCCAGGGAATCTTCCTAATCCACTCATGTCTTCTGTCTTCTCCAAAGCTAAATGCGTGTTATTTTGGGAGATATCAATGTAACTGACAAAAGTAAACACCAGAAACAGGTAGGCACAGAAACCTAAAGAGAAGAGGTGACAGCAGAGACGCCATCAGACTTTACACGTAAGCTTCATATGGAAGTCGGCCATCTCTCCTGTCATGCTCGAGGCCCCGGAAACCAGGCATCGAGTGTACCCAACCAGCCATCGGCCTATGTCCACGGTCACCCGTCTTTCCACGATGGCAGCGGCCGCGAGTGTTCTGAGAGGCAGTGCAAATATTAAACTAGCTTCCAAAGAATCACCACAAGCTCACTGTACTTACCTACCCTCTCCACAAAAACTGGTAAAAGAGTGAAGCAGACAATTTTCCACAATTTATTCCCCACAATCTTTAAACACCTGTGTTAACAAAAAGCTAAGTTCCTAAATACAGACGAGCCTCGGTTTTGGCTGCAGTGGAGACTGAGGGGCTCGTGAGGGCCGGCGCTCAACCCGAAGCCGCCACCCCTTCTTTCGGAGAAGCAGGAAGGCATCGGTTCTGGGAAAGCCTGTCAGGCCCGGCAACCCCCTACCCTCCCCACGCAGCCCGGGACGCACATGCCGAGCCGACCCCACCTGCAGTCGCCTGGAAGCAAGTCCCGCCACTCGGCCTGCTCCAGGAAGGACACAGGACGGCGTGTCTGCTGTGGGCTGACCCTCCGAGAACCACGGACGCAGGTCCCGGCTGGACACTCACTGCCCTCTGACGTCAAAGCGAACAGTCAGCGCTCATCTAGGGACGACGAGCTGAGCTGGCGCGAGGCGGCCCGTGCACGACACGGCTCCCCGAGATTCTCTACGTGGCATCTCCCGGCCTTGCTGACATACTAGAAACAGGAGGACACGTGCAGTGAACAAGCCATCGGAGGAAGCGGGGCACTGTTCCAGAAGGCCTCCTGATAAAGAGGAGACTCCTGTTCACCTAGGAACTTCCCATCTCGACTCTGCCTCCTGCGTTTCTTCTCATGCCTCCAGGACAGAGACCGGCTCTCCCTTCGGGGCTCCTCGGAGCCCTCTAAGTGGGTGCTGTGGGGTCTCGGGGTCCACAGATGCTCCCAGAAGTCATGCCGCACACCACCACAGACGGACCTCAACCAGAGGTACGCGACTTCCCCCAACCGTTACCAGAACGACGGTTCAAAACTGGTTTGGTGAGCGCAGACTGAAGGGAAAACGCGCTCCGGTTTCCCAGCCTCATTCCAGAACCGCCGCGCCGCAGACTCACGGGTGGCCTCACGTAACCGTGGTCCCCTCGGACGTGAGCTGCTTACCAGTGTGCAACACGGCAGGTTTAAAATCAGCCCGGCCTCGCCAGACCGGACTCGCCTCACGTGCACGCAGACTGCCATCTTCGCAGTCCAGCTTCACAGTAAAACATCAGGGATTCCCAGAGCGACAGCACACCAGCCGTCGGTCAGGCGTCTCACGGGCGGTCACGGCAACGACAGCCCGCCTGCTGATGACGGGCCGTTCACTCCGGCAGGTAAAGCCCTCACGGAGGGAACTGGGAGTCCAGACGAACAAGGCAGCGCACAGTGCGGCGGGGCCCTCCCGCTCCGGGGACAGCCCCACCGTCCCAGGCAGGTCACCGAGACACGGAGGACGCCTTCCAGCAACGCCTCGCCAGCTTCCGGGCGCACGCCTTGTGGGGACAGATGTGCCGCGGTGGCACCGGGACGGTCGGACCACACAGGCTCACACCCGGGCTGCAGAGCGACGGCGGTGCAGCGGGTGGGAAGGTCCCCACCTCACCGGCCCGCGGAAGGCTCGGCCACTCGGTGCACCTGCCGTGCCCGGGGCCGGGCCCCGTACGAGAAGTCTCGAGAATGAAGTCACTGTGGCAAGTCCCTGTGAGATCGCTCCTCGTGCAAACAGGGCTCAGGTGGATTCTTGCTTGTCTCAGGAAATACCCAGACTTACAACTGGCCACTGAGTTGTTAAGTATCATTCAAAACAAGGTAGTTTTAAAATGAAGAGAAAATATTGCAACACGAAGGAAGGAATACATTAACTCGCTCTTCCAGCCCAGGTAGCAGCCTCACTTCCTCCTCCTCCTCTCCTGAACGCACCGCGGACAGAACCTGAGGAGAGAGGCACGGTGATCGGCCCTGTGCGTGAGGAGGCCCACCCCGCCCCCCGGGTCTCCAGGGACGGTGGCCGTGTCACCGAAACCGCACCGGCAGAGAGCACACGGCTCTCCCACCGGACACCCCGGCAAGGGGAGACCCCCAGCAAGTCGCTGTGGCCAGCGTGTGTTTCCAAGGTGACAGAAACGAGTCAACGAGCAAGACTGTCTGTACGAACGAATACGCCTCTTGACCCAGTTTCTTGGCCCTCCCTGTGAGACAACGTGGCCACCGGGGACCAAAGTGGAGGCGACACCCACGGTCACATCGGCAGACCCAGCGCGGCGGAGGATGAACCAGCATGCTCCAGCAGGTGGGGCAGGCCGAGAGGGCCCTGGAACCCGCATGGTTGGCGAGTGCTCCCCGGGGACCCTGGGCAGGCAGGCTCAGCGCCTCAGACACCGGGGGCCGCTCCTGGTCACGCCTGGACCACGGCAGCTGTCAGTGACACCAGGGGACCTCCCAGCTGCTCCCGATGCACATGACTGTGCCCCCACCCCCCGGCCGCCCCATTCCCCAGTGTCCGGTCTGTGCCAGTGAGCGAGCACTGAGCGCGCCCCCGGCCCTGCCCCCGAGGAAGCAAGGCTCCAGCGGCAAATGCACTCACGCAGGCTCGTGCCGCAAGAACAGGTCAGAACAAATCTCACTTAATAGGGAAGAAGCCTGAACACTTTGTGATTCTGGAAAGACCCCAGAGAAACCCTGAGTTAGACAACAGGGGGGAGCCCCACCCTGCCTCCCCGCCTCTGCCCACGGGGCACAGACCCCCTGCCGCTCGACCCTCCCAAGAGGCAAAACCGTCTTCCAATACCCACTGACTCTTCCACCCGGAAGTTCCACCAACAACTCAAACCCACATCGGAACCCGAACCCGAATCACGTGTCCCTGCCCCCCGCCCCAGCAGGAGGCCCGCAGCCCCCCACCCGGGTGCCCATGCCCCAGCTGCAGAGCACAGTCAAGGGCTGCGCGTCACTGCTCAGACTTCCTGAGGCGACCCGGGGCCGGGACGCACATGGGGCCAGGCACCTGAGCACCCCCTCAGCCACTGCCCACTGAGCCCTGGGGACAGCACAGCCTGTCCTTCAGGGGTCTGTCACCACCCCCCATCCACATACACGCGAACACGGAGGACAATCTCCGAGCCTACATTTTAGAACTGAGACCCACTTCACCCACAGGTAAATAAAACCTGCTTTTTCCTTAAATTAACTCTCGGGAACGACACCGAAGCCACCAGCGGGCACACGGACCAGGGACAGAAGCTGCCCCAGCACCCTGCACCCCTCCCCAGGTGAACACAAGCCCCATGGCAGGTCACCGGCCTCACCCAGGTTCGGATTTAATGCTTGTGCTCTTTGTCTTTCCCCAAATCTCCCCGGGAAAGAACTCATTTCACAGTTTCTACCTCAATCAAAAGCTTCCGAAAAGCTGTTCCTTAGAAGCTTAACAAAAATAGGGGAGCACCATGCAAACATCCTGAGAGACCGGACCCAGGCGAGGGGCGCAGATGTCCCTCTACCAGCTCAGCCCCAGGAAGCAGGACCCACGGACTGCCCGTGGCCACAGCCTGGGCCTGGTGGGGGCAGCACTCATGACGCCCCACAGGCAGGGAGAGGCCGAGCAGAGCCCATACTGACCATTTTCCTTTGGGTTTCGTGGTCAGATCCACGCAGGCGAAGTGAAACCACTCGATAGGACACTGCAAGGCAGAGGGGAGAGCTGCAGTTAGGACTCCATGTGCCCCCCCCCCCCCCCCCCCCCCCCCCCCCCCCCCCTGGGTGCGGGGCCCTGCCCGAGGCCCGTGCACGGCGCCCACACTCACGTCCGGGTTGTCACAGCCTATCATCTCCCCGTAGGACACCTGGTGGCACAGGCAGTAGGTGGGCTCATTAGGGTCCACGGGCATGTCCAGCACGTCAGAGGGGTGCACGGACAAGATGGTGTCGGTGAACTCAGACCTGCGGAGAAACCACAGCAGTGAGCAGCAGGTGTGGGGGGAGAACGACCGGCCCCTTCGTACCAGACAAGACGGGGCACAAAGGCACCCCAGAGGGCATGAGGGGACGCACTTACTACCCACTCTGGGGTCGTGAATCCATCCCTGTCTCCTGCCTCCAACCTGTTCCCTGGGCTCCCCGCCCACCCCGCCCCAAGTCCCCCCATCCCCAGCCTCTCAGGGGCCCTCTCCCCTGGGGGCAGGCAAACACCCCTACTCACCAGCCACCAGCTGACGACACCTGAGAATCCTGGACCCCAACCAACCCAGCACACCTGGTGCCAGACCTCCACCCCACTCATGCTCACAGCACCTTCACCCCAAAACCTACAAACCACCAGCTGCCCTTCCCATCCCTGGAGCAGTAGGTCTAGGGAGCCCCTCCAGCCCCCTCCTGCCCACCCCCCAGTGGGGCCGCTTCTGACCATGTGCCGCTGTCAACTGCCCACCCCCCTGAAGCGGGCCTGTCGCCCCCCCACCTTCCGCAGCCCCCCTTGGTCACTAACCAGCGGCCCGGCCAGAGTCCGGCCTGCCTGTGCTCCCCTCTGTGTCAGCTGGGGCCTATCCCCCTCACTCCCCACAACTCCCCCCACCGCCGGCCAGAGTCCGGCCGGCCCGTGCTCCCCTCTGTGTCAGCTGGGGCCTATCCCTCCCACTCCCCACAGCACCCCCGGCCAGGGTCTGGCTGGCCCGTGCCCCGCTCCGTGTCAGCGGCCCACAGCTCTGCAGCCAAGCAGATGTGAGAGCCGGAGCAAGCGTTCACCTGCCTTAGAGCAGGGAGGGCTGGGGGTTCAGGCTTCTACATGTTTCGGCAGCCTTCAAACAAACCTACCAGCTATGGGGCAGTGTAGACGGTGTGCTCCTACTAGCACAGAAAGGCAATCTTCCCTATCTCACCCTGCAGAATCGAGAACACATATGTGACTCAGGTGTATACCTGCTACAGAAACACCTCAAGTTCACACCAGGAACTTGGTGACAGGGATGCCGCGAAGCCGCGGCAGACCACAACGTTTCCACACACCGACAAAGAGTCCGGTTCCCGAAGGCAACCACCGACCCCTTTGTCCCATACTGCCCGTCTAAGGACACTCTGTGCCTCTGCCATCAGATACCCAGGGCCAGCTGTGCATGCCACACTGCCCCCCTGCAGATAGCACTGTCCTCCCTACCGGCCCCCCC
>NW_026057584.1:579410-595727 GCF_023721935.1 Panthera uncia
CCCCCCCACCCCCCCCCAGCGACAGTGTCCTCTGTGCCAGTGCCGCCTCTGGCCTGAGTGCTGCTCGCTGGAGGCAGTGCTGCCCATGAGGGCCCCAAGGCCTGTCTAAGCCTCTTCCCTTTGTAAGTGACCTGCTCTCTGTCTCTGGGAACAGGCAGGACTTTCTCTGTCTATCTGAAATCCGTGCGCATCACAAAAATGTGTCCCGTCCACATGCTTTCAAAACGTTTCATTCAGGCAACTCTCCAGACTAGGACGTGGTTTCCTCTGTTTTCCGCCAAACCTCAATTTCTCAAGCTGGCCTCTGTCACCGTGTCTCACCCCCTGCTGGATCGGTGGGGTTTCCTCCCCGAGACTCACCTGGAGGACCGGTGCCAACCTGCGGTGGGGTCACCCCCAAACGCCCCAGGGCACGCGCCTTCCATGTGCCGACCGCACTTCGGCTGCCCTGTGCGTTCTGCTTGCGAAGCTGGACTGAGCTCTCACACCGCGAGCTGACATCTGACCTGAGCACCTGTCCCCCAGGTTCAAGGGCGCCACCCAACCGACGAGGAGGCCTGGGATCGCCCCTGGGCACCTCCTCTCCGGTCTCACCTGAGGGGGCTCTGGGGTGGGCGGGTGGAGCGCTGCCAGGAGGTCTTTCCCACCTGCCAGGCAGGCTGGAGACCCCGTATCGGCCGTGCTGGCCACCTCACTCCGACACTACTGGGCACAACACGTGTCCTCCGAGCCGATTTCCCGGGACATCGCAGGCATCCCTCACCAGGCACTGCCAGGGATCCCCCCTCCCGTGCCTAAACCGCCAACTGCCCGATGTGCTTTCCAAGCACGAATCAGAGCCAGACTTCAGGGCAGCCCCGGTGCCCCTCACACACCCTTCACGTCAGCGGCCCCCGTGGCCCGTCCTGACCTCCGTACAGTGCTGCTCGGGGGCCCGAGAAGGGATTCGCACGGACAGGCCAGGCCCAGCCGGACCCGCCCAGGCGCTCTGCACACGTCGCCACCCGACGTGCCCCGCTCCTCCTCTGCAGCCAGCCCAGCACAAAGGGCCAGCTACCCGCCTCCTCGGTGCCATCAGACAGCGGTCAGCAACGCACACGCCGTCACGGCTCTGCCGAGGGAAAAGCCACGTGCCCAGCCATCTCAAGTGTGTCCGCATAGGTGGCGGCGAGACTCGTGCGTCACCGTGAGGTCTGCGGCACAGGCAGGTGTACCCCCGCCAGGGAAGCTCTAACCGCGCCTGAGAGCTGGGGCCTCGTTCCCTGTGAGGGACCCGTGGGGAGGCGACCAACGAGAGCGCCTGCTGTCTCCAGAAAAGGCCACCACGCCTTTCGGTTCTGAGCAGCGTGGAGCAGGAAGACTTGGAGCCCTGCCGCCACGAGTCAAAAAACCAAACCCAACAAGTTGCTAAAACCACATTTTCCAGACACCGGAAAGCTGTGGAGTGACAAGGCCCAGACACCCTAAGGCCAAGGGAAGGGCAGTGGCCAAGTGGGCAGGCCATCTGTGTCCCGGGCTTAGCCGAGGGCTGCCCGCCCTCTGTGGGCCACACAGAGCCGGCACGGCCACCGACACGTGAGAGCTCTATACGTGGGGCAGCCGTGACCCCACAGTCATTCGCTGAACCTGGGGGCGGCACAGAGGCGGCAGAGCGGCAGAAAGGCTGAGCGCTGAGCCATATTCTCGGGGGAGGGGCCCGCCTCTGTACAGCGGCCCGTCCCTCCACACCTCCGCCAACCCCAGGAGCAACACGGGCAAGAGACAAGAAAGAAAAGCCAGGGCGCGGACTAGCCACACAGGCGCCTTTCAGGAGGGGGAAATAAACCCTGGGTCCCCCACTGAGAACTGGGGGGGAGGGGGGGGTCTTCCATCGTGAGACCTTTGACATCAGAGGGGACAGGGGACAGGGCCCAGGTAGAGTGGCCGCCGGCCTCCAGACCGCTCCATTTGCCTGGACTGAGAGCAAAATGAACTTCTTCTGGGGAACGGCAGAAATCTCACCCTCCGGGTTCCTCTTATACCTAAAGTCAGACAGACAACAAAAAAAAACTACAGGACAGGAAAAAGAGCAGGAAAACGTGAGTGAAAATCACGAAAAAGCTAACAGAAGCAGAGCCACAAATGACCCGATGTGCAAATGAGCAGACATGGGCTTGAAGCCGCTGTTACAAAGAAAATCTGAATAACGTGACTGCAAACAGGGAGACTCTCCAAAGAGGAACTAAAATCTGTACAAAAAGGAATCAAAGGGTGTTCGAGAATGGAGAACGCCACGTACGAGACGTCCTGCTGCTGGTCTCGTCCACCCGGAACTGACTCAGCCTGACTGCTCATATGTCAGCCAGTCGAAGGAGACCCACCAAGGGCCGGGCCCTTTCGATCCCGTCTGCGGGCCGTGTTTGCGGCCCGGCCTCAGGTGCCCCACCAGACCTCCAGAACGCTGGCGCAAGCGGGAGCACACGCGAAAGCGCCCCCGGTCACAGATGGAACAAATCCACCGAGCACGGGAGGAAACCCCCCATGATGATGCCGAGAGAGGATGTACTGACATCTGTCAGCGAGATCTAGACTCCAGGAAACGCCGGGAGTCACACAGTCTGGGCTCCGCAGAAGGAAAGCTGTGAAGAAAGGAAAGGGACGGAGAAAAACTGACGCGTGAGAGAGACTACAGGGCTCGTCTAAAGGAGAAAAGAAAAAACCTTCCGTTTCTGACCAGGATATAACAACAAGCACCAAACGTGCCCCCCACCGTGAACAGGGAGAAAACCGGACGAAACACGCGACAGCTCTTCAGACACTGACCGCAGGCAGCACAGGACGGGGGCCCGAGAGAAGGTAACCGAGGCGAGCCCTGCAATCGTGTCGGCTTCCTGCTGGAGGCACTTCCCACACTCCAGTCCACCGAGACGAAAACCAAACGCAGAATGGAGGTCTAGAACTGAGGGAAAAACCAAAGTTCCAGGAGGGCAAGGCTGCTGGCATTTGGTGGCAGGTTGCTAGAAAGGAGGAAGGAAGAGAATGTGCTCCCGAAACCTGCAGAGGGACCCCTTTCAGTTTTTAGCAAAAAAATAAGCTGTGCACAGGTGAGAGTCCCTGAGTCCTGGCAGAGGGTACAGGGCGGCTGGGAGCTGAGCTCGCCAGAGCTCACACACAGGCTCGTCACACTCGCTCCACGTGGCCAGCAAGGAGAGGCCTCGATAAACACAAACAGCATTCAGAAGAGAACCCAGAAGGGCTATACCTTAGCAGTACGGCTTAACCAACCCTACAGTAAGGCTACCCTAACCTAGGCATTGGTGGTCTGTTTCTGTAAAGTTTTATTGAAACACAGCCACATATTTTCTGTGGATGCTTTTGATATAAAACAGCAGGTCTGAGTGGTCACAGCAAAGACAACACGGCCTATAAGCCTAAAATATTTACCATCTAGCCCTTTAAGAAGAGAGGGTTTTTGGAGCACCTGAGTGGCTCAGTCGGTCAAGCGTCCGACTTGGGTTCAGGTCATGATCTCACGGTTCATGGGTTCAAGCCCCGCATCAGGCTCTGTGCTGACAGCTCGGAGCCTGGAGCCTGTTTCAGATTCTGTGTCTCCCTCTCTCTCTGCCCCTCCCCTGCTCGCACTCCGTGTCTCTCAAATAAAATAAATAAATAAACATTAAGAAAAACGGATTTTTTTTTTTTTTTTACAAAGGTTAAACATGTGCCTGCAAAGGATCAAGTTGATCCACAGGTAATTAAACTATTGACCAAAAAATTGGAAAATAAATTCAATACCTGTTGAACGAAGACAACAAAATCTGAACACTCAACAACACACATTCACATTGTCCATCATCCCATAAAAAAACCACTAGATGTGTGAAGAAGTAGGAAAATGTGACTTCAACCAGGAGAAAAATGAGTCAGAAACAGACTGTACGCATTACGCATGGACAGCTTTTTGAACCTCACTCATGCCTTAATAAATTGGGGGTTTTTTAGCATGCTTTGCTTTTCTTTTTTCATTTCAGAGAGAAAGAGCACGAGAAGAGAAGGGCAGAGAAGGAGAGAGAGAGAGAACCTCGAGCAAGCTCTACTCTCAGCACGGAGCCCAACATGGGGCTCTATCCCACAACCCCGAGAGCATGACCTGAGCTGAAATCAAGAGTCAGACACACAACCAACTGAGCACCCAGGTGTCCCAATAAATAGGTTTTTAAAAAAAGAAAGAAAAAATCCCTGGAAATGACAGAATCAGAAAAGAAGATCTTTCAGAAAGCTATCATAAATGCGTATGCTCAAAGAGAAAGGAAAACATAAATGTAATAAGGGAACCGTTGAATAGTACTTAAATAAATATGGTGTAAATAGAACTTTACAAAAAAATCTCTTAAATGAAAGATTCACTAAAAGAAGATTAAGTTAGACACTAAGGAAGAAGAAAAGACTTGAAGACAAAGTAATAGAAACTATCCAAACAGAAGCATAGGAAGAAAAACGTTGAGAAAAGAAAACCACCACCACCGACAACAATAAACGAGCTGAGCCTCAGTGAACTGCAGGAAAATATCATGCTAGCATACGTGTAATTGAAGGTCCATAAAAAGCCAAATGGGAAGCAGAACTGTCTGAAGAATGTCTGACAATTTTCCCAATTTCATACAAACTACAAACCAATAGTTCCAAGAAGTTCTCAATGAGGTCTAAGCCAAATACATACAAAAGATCCACACCGGGACAGATCATAATTAAGTTGTTAAAAATCAAATTGCCAAATGGAAATCTTAGAAGCAGCAAAAACAAATAAAGCCACATACATTCAGAAGATCAAAGAAAAGCCTTTCTCATCAGAATCCGTGCAAGATAGAGGATACCAGGGAAAGAAATATCTTTAGTGCTGGGAAAAGTCAACTAAAATTCTGAGTCCAACAGAAATATCCTTAAAAAAGAGAGATAAAATGGACATTTCCAGACAAGAAAATTTTGGGAAAACACCTCAGCATCAGCAGACCCACAGTGTAGAACAACGTTAAAGGCAGTTCTTTAGCAGGAGAGAGATGACAGCAGAGGGAAATCCTCACGTCCGTAAAGAAATAAAGGCAGCGGAAACGGTACGTACATGGAGTGACAATAAAACCCTTCCTCGTGGTTTATAGTCTATTTAACGTAATCAGTGGTTTAGACCTAAAATAATAACAATATGTTGTGAGGCAAATTATCACGTGTAGAAGCAGAACTTTTGACGATGGCACAGAAGGCACGAGGAAAAAAAACTCGGGTGGGTTCTTACATTACACACAGAACAGGGTGATATCATTAGAAGTTCATTGTGGTAAGTCAACGAACAGGGAAGACACACTAGAACAGTCCTTAAAACAGAATACCAAAACATGTACTCAAAAAAATACATACGGAGCGCCTGGCTGGCTCAGTCGGTTGAGCGTCCGATCGGCTCAGGTCATGATCTCACAGTTCACTAGTTCAGGCCCCGAGGGCGGCTCTGTGCCGATAGCTCAGAGCCTGGAGCCTGCTTTGGATTCTGCATCTCCCTCTCCCTCTCTTCTTCCTCCACTCGCACTCTGTCTCTCTCTCTCAAAAATAGATAAAGATTTTAAAATAAAATTTTCTAATGCATAATTAATCTAAAAGAAGACACTAAACTAAGAGACGGCACAAGCGGACAACTACCAGCAGAAGGTAACTTCAAATCCAATCATATTGGTAATGATGTTAAATCTGAGTACTCTAAACATTGCAGTGAAAAGGGAGAGACTGTCAGACTAGATAAAAAAAAAAAAAAAGCGAGACTCAACTTTGCTGCCTTCAGGAAACCCACTCTAGGGGCGCCTGGGTGGCTCAGTCGGTGGAGTGTCCACCTCTTCATTTCTGCTCAGGTCACGATCTCATAGTTCATGCAGTCAAGCCCTGTATTGTACTCTGTGCCGATGGTGCAAAACCTGCTTGGGATTCTCCCTCCCCCCCCCCCCCCCCCCCCCCGTCTCTCTCTCTCTCTCTCAGTTCCTCCCCTGTTCGTGCTCTCTCTCAAAAGAAATAAATAAACTTAAAAAAATAAACCCACTCTAAATACAAAAGCATAGGGGCGCCTGGGTGGCTCAGCCGGTTAAGCGTCCGACTTCAGCTCGGGTCGTGACCTCACGGTTTGTGAGTTCGAGCCCCGCATCGGGCTCTGTGCTGACAGCTCAGACAGAGCCTGGAGTCTGCTTCAGATTCTGTGTCTCCCTCTCTCTGCTCCTCCTCCACTCACACTCTATTTCAAAAATAAATAAAAAGTTAAAAAAAGTTAAAAAGAATAAAATAAAAAATAAATACAAAAGCATAAATGTGTTGAAAGTAAAAGAACGAAAAAGGAAAAAGATACACCATGCGAAAACTCATCCTAAGACAAATGGAATAACTTATCATAATATCAGACCACGTAGACTTCAAAACAAAGAATATCACAAGGGAAAAAGGAGGAAATTTCATAACAATGAAGAGTCAGTTATTTTTAGAAAAAACTAAATGCGTATGTACCAACAAATAACAGACTTTCAAAATATGTGAAGCAAAGCTGACAGAAGAAACAGACAAATCCACAGCTTGAGTCAGAGACTGTAAGATGTTTGTCTCCGTAATTCCTCAAGTGAGTAAACAGAGTGTCAGGAAGGACACAGAAGACCAACAGAACTGCCAACCAAGTTATCCGACTAACAGCTACAGAACATGCCGCCACCAACAGAAAACACGATATTCTTCTCAAGGGCATATGGAATGTACAGCAAGACCGGACCATAAACCCTAACACAAGTCTTCATCGACTTCAGAGAATTTCAATTATACAGTGTTCTCTGATGACAGCAGAAATATTAGAAACCGAAATCACAAAGTTACCTGGAAAATCCCAAATTACTTGGAAGCTGAAACATACTTCTACATAAAATATAAGTCAAAGAAAAATCAGAGGAAATTTTAAAATATTTTCAAGGAAATAAAAATAAAACATACCTAAATTTATGGGACATGCTAACAGTAATTAGACTTACAATAGTTTAAAAAAAAACTACAGCTTTATGTGCTTATATTAGAAAAGGAAAATATGAAAATCACTGCTCTTAGTTACTTCCAGCTTAAAAAGCCAGAAAAAGAAAAGTAAATCCAAATAGCAGGAAAGAAAAAATAAAAATACTAGCGGAAATCAATGACAAAGAAAACAAACAACAGAGAAAATATAAAAACCGATGAAACCGTGAAGCACCTGGATGGCGCAAACATCCACTTCTTGATTTTGGCTCAGGTCATGATCTCACACTTTGTGAGATCAAGTCCCGCATCAGGCTCTGCACTGACGTCACAGAGCCTGCTTGGGATTCTCTCTCCTCCTCTCTCTCCACCCCTCCCTCGCTTGCACCCTCTCCCAAAATAAATAAATAAAACATTAAAAAAAAAAAAAGTCAATGAAACCAAAAGTAATTCTCTGAAAAGATCAAGACAAAATGAGAGAAGACATGAATTATCAATATTAGGTCTGAAAGAGGAATCATCAGTACAAAATCCTACAACAGAAAGACAATCATGTAATATGATGACCAACCTGATATCAATAAATCTGACAACTTATATGAAACAACCAATTCCTTGAAAGACACAGATTACCAAAACCGACTCAAGAAGAAATAGAAAGGTTGAAGAGTTCCATAACTTGAAAGTGAAAACAGCATTAAACTGTAAACTTAAAATATTTTATTGTATGTAAACCATTCCTTAATAAAGTTAACTTAAAAGAGAAAAAAATAAAAGGGTGCCTGGGTGGCTCAGGCAGTTAAGTGTCTGACTTTGGCTCAAAATCATGATCTCGCAGTTCATGGGTTCAAGCTCCGCGCTGGGCTCTGTGCTGACAGCTCGGCGCCTGGAGCCTGTTTCGGATTCTGTGTCTCCCTCTCTCTCTGCCCCTCCCCCATTTGTGCTCTCTCTCTCTCTCTCAAAAATAAACAAACAATAACATAAACAAATAAATAAAAGGGAAAAAAATAAGGTTAAACTATAGCATCCACGAACACACACACAGGGGACAGAACTACAAAGAATGGAAACAAACACCACGTAAGTCTGGGTCGTAGGTCCCCGGGGCAGACGGAGGAGGTTACGGCTTCCACAGAGCCATGAAAGCACTTTTGGCTGAGGTCAATCACTGACCAGGATGTGCCTCAGAGGAACTCGTTAAACTACCTGCTTCTTCTGCGTTTATTTACTGCAAGATGGTATTCAGGGTGTTTCTTAAGATAAAAGTTTAAACAGAACCAAAACTTCTCCCGTTTTTTGTCAAGAATGGACTGTCCTGAGATCTCCCCGTAACCGTCAGAACCCTCTCCCCAGAAGCTACTCAGCTCTCTACCGTTTTCTCTGATTCTAAATGTCACTTCTGTGAAGCAATACAAGAGCGAGGGGGGTGGGGGGAGCAGGTGGGAGAAAGCTTTAAATGAAATATGCTGAAATTCAAGGTAAATGACACATCTGTTTAATAAATACAGTCATGCAACTTAATGATGAATATATCCAAAATATATATTTATACATAAAACAACGAACAGCTATATATTTAGCTGCTGAAGTGTGGCTCAGCCTGAAATGTCGGTAAATGTTATAGTGTCACTCAAGAGGCAGGACACACAGGGGCTCAGAGCGTGGGTTTTGGAGTCACACCGCCCTGTGCGAACCCGGCTCCCCGCACACCAGCTGTAAACCCTCGGCCGGTCACTCTCCCCAGGAGCCCCGTCAGGCTGCCGAGCGCAGTGGAACCGCACCCACAGCGGGCACGCAGGGAGCGCCTCCTCGCTGTTAGCGGCCGCTGGTGTCCCCAGATGCTAAGTAAATACTAGCGCTAAGTAACCTCCGGGGAGAAAGAGACAAGGAAAAGAGCCTCTCACCCTCCTTTATGCTTCTTTTTCTTTGGAGTGTCTTCTTCTGAGGTCCTCCTGCCACGACCTCGGGAGCCTCTTTTTTCTTTCTGACCTCGACCTTCTGAAAGACCATAAACACCCCAATTATCTGCACAGAATTCACTGAAGCAGGACAAGATTTACTCAAACATGATATTTACCGTAATGTTCCTAATACATTTATCAGACAACTCTTCAAAACTCCGTACGTAATGGTAACAAAATGAAGAAAAATTAACAGACTTGCTTTTTAACCCTCGTCCTCCGGAGCTTTCAAAGTCGCTGCCCTCCATCTTGTCCTTCAGGTCTGCTTCGAAGCGTGCCAGGTCTGCGTCGAGCCTTCGAATGTGTTTATCCACCTACGGAAAAGGATGCTCGCGAGTCATTTAAAAATGGAAGCGGGACATCTCAGGAATCACAAACACGCCGGAAATCAACCAGGATGTACATTCTCGGACTCAGTTGAGTCTTCAATGAACAGAGCGCTATGGAACAAGGCCCGCCATCCCAGTTCATGTGGGGGTCTTTGTCCCCACATGCTTTGACACCTCAACAGAGTAAGTGCCACTCGGGAAAACCGTGAAGGCAGACAGTAATGAGACACGGGGCTGTGAAACGCAAGGGAATGGGGGCAAAGACATAAAAATCTGAAGAACGTACGGATTTCAGAGGACAGGTTCTCACAGAAAATGCCTCTGATGCCTTAGGTATTTAGACCAAGATGGTAGAAAGAAGAGAGAGAGGGCAATGGGGTCAAAGCTCGGGGATGAGACAGTTACCCCGCCCCACAGAGGAGACCCACAGACGCTGCCAAGACTTGACAAGGAGCCGGCGGGCTCGCGACACTCAGCCAATGCCACGTGCCACAGTCCGAAAGAAGAACTTGTCGGGGCACCCAGAGGGTGCCTTCCGGCAGACGGGGCAGCACCCCCGCCCCCCCGCCCCCCCTCTTCCCGCAGAACAGGGCGGGGCCCACCCCGTCCTCACCATCTCATAGGTCTGCATGGCCAGCTGCACCTTATCATCACTGTACTCCTTACACTTGCTGTAGGCGCTCTGGATCTTCTGCAGGTGCTCCACACGCTGGTCTGGAGAAAGCGTCTTCACCGTGGAGATATACTCCGCGGCCAGGATGTCGATCTCTGCCTTCTTATCTGATGGGGAAATGGGGGAGAAGCTGGTCCCCGCAGCGGGTTCCAGAACAAGCCCAGCAGTGCCGGTTCCGGTGAGGGTGGCTGACCGAACTCCGAATTACTGCTGGTAGGAGCACAGTGGGCACGGCCTTCTACAGGGAGCCTGGCGCGGGGGGGGGGGGGGGGGGGGGGGGGGGGGGGGGGGGGGGGGGGGGCACAGACGCCACAGCCAGGGCAGCGTACCCAGGAAGTTACAGCGCACAACCGGGCACAACCGCGGTCCAGGTGAGAACACATACCGGCCCCACCGACTCTCAACGCCCCTGAGTAACAAATGATGTGCTCATTCAGCCACAACCTGCCCACTGCCCTCAAGTCCACACCCGAAAGATTTAGGATCCATATGGGAAAACACCCATAAATGCAGAAAACAGGAAACGAGGCAAATGTGCGATCTATAGAAAGACGGATCAATAAACTGTGGTCCAATCACGTGGAACGCTACCCAGCACCAAATAGCACAGCTGTCACCCACAGCAATGTGGATTAATCCCACAAAAGGTGGCACTGAGCAAGAAAAGCCAGACACAGGGGCACCTGGGTGGCTCTATCGGTTAAGTGTCCAACTTCGGCTCAGGTCATGATCTCACAGCTCGTGGTTCCAGCCCTACATCCGGCTTCTGTGCTGACAGCTCAGAGCCTGGAGCCTGCTCCAGATTCTGTGTCTCCCTCTCTCTGTTCATGCTCTCTCTCTCTCAAAAATAAATAAACATTTTTAAAAAATTAAAAAAAAAAAGAAAAGCCAGACACAGAGAACAACATACCGTGAGATTCCACTGATAATTAGGGGGGCACTGATACAACTCTGAAATCTCCGGTTTAGCGAGGTGAGAAACCTACTGTTGCAGGAGGAAAGCTCGGGGTGCCAGCCCCTTGGGGGGAGGGGTAGCATGCTCAGCAGGGTTACACGTGCCCCAGGCTCCAGAGGTTCCGTTGCTCCATCTAGGCAGAGGCTCGTAAGTTGGTATTTGTTAGACAATTTCTAAACATATGCTTATTCCTGGATGTAAATGCCATATTTCACAATAAAAAAAGTCTCTGTATTTGCTAGTAGGGAGACTGTACCTCAGTAAAAAACCACAGCTATCCTGATCTTACAAAACTGTGCCAGGCACAATGAATGAAAAATCACCCATACCCAAGTATGTTGCCACAAAACACAAAACCTCAAGGACAAAGAAGCAGCAGAAGCTGCTAAACAGGAAAAAGACCACATATATAAAGGATGAGGAATCCAAACAGCATCACATTTGTCAAGGGCAATGTGGAAGCTGGGAGACAAGGCAGCAGTGCCTTCCACATTCTGAGGGAAAAGATGGTCAATATGGAATTCTATACCCAGCCAAACTGTTCATCAAATAGGAGAACAGAACAAACACATTTTCAGACATATAACATCATAAGAAATCTACCTTCCCGTGTACCCTTTTCCAGGAAACTACTGGAGGAAAGGCTGCAATAAAACAAGGGAGCAGATCAAGAAAGAGGATATTTACAACAAAGCATTCAGGGTCCTGCATTGAAGATGAGCAGAGGCAGAGCCTGTGCAGCAGGCCTAGAAACAACCAGCCCAGGTATAGCCTGCAGGACAGGAAGCCCCAGGGGAAAAGGCTGCGTTTGGAGAGCAAACTCAGAAATGGCAGATAACCTAGTGTAACAGACCCACAGAAAATGTGGAATGTGTATGAAATGTGGAAAACAAAGCAATTATGAACTTCCAGAAAAACAGAAGTTATTCAAAACAGGTCACACAAGCACAGCATGTAACATGGCCCAGCTGCAAACCACCCAGTCAAGAGTCCTGAAGGAAACAGCATCCCTGTTGTACTGCAGGTTCAGATTCTAACCCACTACACCAGGAGGTGGCTGGGTGGGCGGGGGCGGTGCAGGAGCTGGGCAGGTGCAACTGGGGAAGCAAACCTTCATATTCCACGGTAACAGAATAAACCCCAAAGCAAAAGGGAGCTAAGTAAGAAATGGCAAAAACATGATGTTTAAAAACAGGGAGTTAAACAACAGAACATCAGAAAGTGCTCTTTTTAAACTATATACACACAGTTTAAAAACAAAAAATAATTTGTTTAATGTTTTATTTTATTTTTGGGAGAGGCGGGAAGGGCAGGGAGAGGGAGACAGAGGATCTGCACTGACAACAGAGGCCGATGCAGGGCTCAAACACTCGAACCATGAGATGATGACCTGAGCCAAAGTCGGACATTCAACTGACCGAGCCACCCAAGTGCCCCGAAAAACATAAACTCTTTTAAAGGAAAAGAAAGATGACAAACATTCTGATTGCAAGAGATAGATGATGGTCATAAAAATGATACATGAAGGGACACCTGGGTGGCTCAGTCAGTTAAGCAACTGATTCTTGATTTCGGCTCAGGTCATGATCTCAATTTGTGAGTTCAACCCTTGCATCAGGCTCCATGCTGACAGTGCAGAGCCTGCTTGGGATTCTCTCTCTCCCTGTCTCTCTCTCTCTGCCCTTCCCCCAGTCGCCCACATGCTCTCTCTAAATAAATAAATTAACTTAAAAAAGTGTTACGTGAAGGTATGTTAAAACCCAAGAAACTAAGTATAATTTTTTAATGTTTTATTTATATTTGAGAGAGACAAAGCATGAGTGAGGGAGGGGCAGAGAGAAGAAGACACAGAATCCAAAGCAGCTCCAGACTCTGAGTTGTTAGCACAGAGCCTGATGCGGGGCTTGAACTCACAAGCCATGAGATCATGACCTGAGCCAAAGTCAGATGCTTAACCGACTGAGCCCCCCCCAGGCGCCCCTAAGTCTAATTTTAAAGTGTCAGCACACTCCATAAGACACCACACAGTGCCCAAAGTTTAAGGCTAGGCTGCAGCCCCGCTGTCTTGGGTCCCCTGGGAGACCGGTGCCACCCCAGTATCTTGGAGCCCCCTCTCCCCAATCGTCAGAGCACACCGCCGGCTGTACTGTAAGGCCTGGACCCACCTTCCGTCCTCTGGTCCAGCTCTCTCATGAGCTGGAAGTTCCTCTGCAGCTCACAAGGAAGGTTCTCGATACCTGAAACACAGAGACATGTACTTCTCGGGAGCAGGACAAAATCTGCCTTCCAGACTTTATATCTAAAATCTACAAAAAATAAGCTCACGTCGTTTCCTGTCTGTTAGGATTTGGGGAGGAAAAGGATTAAGGTATCTTTTGGGGAGCGGGTACCAAACACTGATAATAGACTCACAGGCTTCAGATGTTGTTGGAAGCTGGAGAAATTAGAGGGACTTATCCTGGAGCTGCGAGCAGAGGTGGGGAAGTGGCCCGTGTGACTGTCCACCCCACACCCCCCAGTCACTCCTCCCCTCTCAATACCTCACCACAGTGAGTAAGACCGAAACCCTGGGGTCTCTTTGATCTTCCCCCCCACCCCCGATTTACTGTGAAAACCCATTCACGGGGTAGAACATCAAGCAAGGATGGGTATGGTCTCTCCAGGCTACACAATACATCAGGCGCTGACCACGGGGCTGCTGAGCACCTGAAGGGCTGCTACTACAACTGAGGCACTGAACTCTTCATTCGCTTAATTACTTCCAAGTTAACAGACCATGCTGAACAGCGTGGGTGGAGGACCCCACCCCACACTGCTTTCCCCTCTGCACTGCAATCCTCCTACTCCAAGACGACCTCCCAGCCTGCCTGCACAGCCTCAACAGGCCCCTAACTGGCTCCCGTGCTCAGTCCTAACCCCCTCCACTGTCTTCAGCTGACAGTGATTGTTGTAGGGCTAAATCCGGTCTTTACAAAGCTGCTGCGTAAAGCTGCCCAGCTCAGCCACAGAATGGCACAAACTCCCTCCACAGCCTCTAGGCTCACCACACCCTCCCATGGACCTCCCCGCTCTGTCCTACCCTGGGCTCTGCAGGACAGTGCCACCTCAGTGCTCTAGCAACCTGCTGGGGTCCTTCATGGACCCTCTTCGGCTGTGAGCTTATAAAAAAAATCTGTCTGCCCCATGTGAAAGTAAGTTCCAGGAAAAGGAGGACAGAGTCTGCTTCCCTGGCCCACAAGCGAGTAGGCATGTGCATCCTGAGCTTTCACACAGGTGCCCAGAGCATGATGGAACTCACGATCCTCAAACCCTCCAAATGGGGCCCACTGGGAAGGTACCAGGAGCCAGAAGAGCAAGCCCCAGGAGATGGGTTCAGCAGATGGGTTCATCGTGGTTCTGTAATGAGCGCTGCAAGGAAGAGCCTCCTCCCCTCCAGGGTGCTCTCCCGCCTAGGACACCGCCCCCCGCCCGCCATCGCTCACGCTTGGCCTGGGAGGTCCCCACCGTCTCCCCCAGAGCAGCGGTTCACTTCCAACTGCTCCTGATAGAGCTGCAGGTGGGGTTCCCAAGCAGCCAGGTACCAGGGACCGCGTACATTCCCACTGCAATACAGCTCTCCAGCTCCCCTCCACCAGCCCCGCCCACCCCCTCCCGCCAGGCCATCCCCTAGCCAGAGCCAGACCAGCAAGAGTGCATGACCTTGACAAGCTACTTAGCCTCTGGAGCCTGCATTTCCCCATCTGTGAAATGAGGGAAATAACCATCTGCTCAGGAGTTCTTAGGAAGCTCCAACCTGTGCTACATGAGGACAGAACGACGCCTGCAGGAAGCGCCTCACAGACGTCTCCCCGTGGTGCCGATCACTGCCCTTAACACCTGCGAGTCCCCCTCCTCCGTCCCCGGCCACGCAGAAACACAGGCACCCGAGGACACTCTCCAGCCAGTATCGTCTCCCCCAACTCCCAGGTCACTGCACGAGCAGGCACAGAAACACGGCCGGAATCCCGCCCACCCCCCGCCCAGGCCCGGTCCAGCGTCCGAGGGGATACGGGCTCAGGGCTCAACCACCTGCGCCAGTCAATTGGGTGGGAGTAGGGCCGGGGCGGGGAACGGGGCCAAGCCAGCGGAGGGGGGTCGGGAAGGGCGGAGCGGGGCCCTGAGCTAGGCCTCTCCCAAGAGAGACTGAGGGCCGGGAGGGCGGTACGCCGCTGAGGGCAGGGGCGGGGCCTAGCATGGGAAGGGCGGGGCCGTGACACGCAAGCCACGCCCCACGCCAACCGGCCCCGCCCCTCCGTGACGCACCTGGAATTGGCGCGGCCGTGACGGTGGGACCCTGCGCCGCACCCCCCGCGCGCATCTCCTTGCGGCCCCGCCCCGCCCCTCGCGCGCCCCCGCCACCCCCGCCGCCTCCGGACTGCCCTCGCCACCCCCACGAGTCCTCGGGGTCCGCACGCAGCGCCTGGTGTCCGTGGGGAACCGTGAGGGGGGTACCCTGTGCGGGCGCCGGGCTCGGGGGCCGCGAGGGACGCTTACTGTCCAGGTAGTGCTCCAAGTACATGGCGGTCGCCATCTTCGTCCGCGGCCGCGCTCTAGGTCTGCGCGGGCGGGCGGTGCCGCGAGGGGCGGAGGCGGGGCCGGCGCGTTCACTATTAATGAGCCTCGAGTGTTGATTGGCCCTCGCGTAGGGGGCGGGGTGCCATCTGGGCACGCCCCCTAGCTTCCGGTCGGCAGGCTGCGCGCGGCGCCGCGCGGGAGCAGGTTTTGGCCTGGCGCCGGGCGGGGCAGGGGACCCGGCCCGGAGGCGGGGTCGGGGGCGCCGCGCACCCTGGACGCCCGCACCTGTCCGCGTGGCCCTGGACCCCCGGGTCCCGTCCCCAGCCTGGCGGCAGCGCTGGCGCATAACAGGTGCGGGTCGGGTGTGACGAGTGTGGTACGGCGAGCGCGCGCGGTGTCGCCAGCGTCCGGCAGGGCGGTGGGCGACGCACGTGCAGGTAGAGCGCGGGCGCGCCACGTCGGCCGCGGTGCTGGGGAGAAGGGGCCCGGGCCCCGGGGGTTCCAGCGTGCCCTCCCGCAAGTTAGCACACCCTGACCAGGGGAGTTTCGTTATTCGGGATGCGTGTATAAGCATGTAGCCCCCTCGTGACTCTCCCCTAAACCTGTCAAACACTAACGAATTTCCATTTGTTACGTTCGCTGAAAAAATTCAAGCCGTACAGGAATTTCGAGTTTCCCTACCTCCTAAGGGTACAGATCTCTGTCTTATTCACCTTTGAATCCGAATGTTAGCAGGTTGGGTGCATCCCTTCTGGTCCCCTTTCTGTGCTTGATGAAAAAATGCACATAATTGGACACTACCGACCTTTTTTTTTTTTTAATGTTTATTTATTTTTTTTTTCAACG
>NW_026057584.1:595827-612191 GCF_023721935.1 Panthera uncia
GGGGGAGGGGCAGAGAGAGAGGGAGACACAGAATCGGAAACAGGCTCCAGGCTCCGAGCCATCAGCCCAGAGCCCGACGCGGGGCTCGAACTCACGGACCGTGAGATCGTGACCTGGCTGAAGTCGGACGCTTAACCGACTGCGCCACCCAGGCGCCCCAATGTTTATTTATTTTTGACAGAGACAGAAACAAATCTCGAGTGGGGGCCGGGCAGAGAAAGAGGGAGACACAGAATCGTAAGCAGGCTCCAGGCTCCGAGCTGTCAGCACAGAGCCTGACGTGGGGCTTGAACTCAGGAAACGTGAGATCGTGACCCGAATTCAGATGCTTAACTGACCGAGCCACCCATGTGCCCCACCTCCATGCTTTTTTTGTGATTTGACAGCTCATTTCTTATTAACGCTGAGTAATATTTCATTGTCTGGGTGTACCATTTCATTGTCTGGGTAAACCATTTCAGGGTTTACCCATTCACCTACTGAAAGAGATCTTGGTTGCTTCCAAGTTTTGGAAATTATGAATAAAGCTAGTATAGTCATTTTTTTTTAATTTACATCCAAGTTAGTTAGCATATGGTGCAACAATGATTTCAGAAGTAGATTCCTTAATGCCCCTTACCCATTTAGCCCATCCCCCCTCCCACAACCCCTCCAGAAACCCTGTTTGTTCTCCATATTTGAGTCTCTTGTTTTGTCCCCATCCCTGTTCTTATATTTTTTTTTGCTTCCCTTCCCTTATGTTCATCATTTTTGTCTCTCAAAGTCCTCATATGAGTGCAGTCCTATGATATTTGTCTTTCTCTAATTTCACTTACCATAATACCCTCTAGTTTCATCCATGTAGTTGCAAATGGCAAGATTTCATTCTAGTAGTGCAATTGCTGGGTCATAGGATAGTTCTATTTTTAATTTTTTGAGGAAACTCCATACTATTTTCCATAGTGGCTGCACCAGTTTGCATTCCCATAGTATAATCACTTGTATACAGGTTTTTGTGTGGACATGTTTTCAATTCCTTTTGTTAAACACAAAGAAGTGTAAGATTGTCTACGTTTGTAGGAAACTACCAAACTGTCTTCCAAAGTGGTCGTATCATTTTGCATTTCCATCAGCAATGAATGAGAGTTCCCGTTGCCCTGTATCCTCACTGGCACCTGGTGTCATAAGTGTTCCAGATTTGGGCCATTCTAACAGGTGTGTAGAGAGAGTTCTTTGTTTTTTGCAATTCCCTAATGACATGATTTTGAGCACTTTTTCACACATATATTTGCCATCTGTAGATCTTCCTTTGTGAAGTGTCTGTTCATAAATTCTGCCCATTTTTTTTTTAATTTTTTTCAACGTTTTTTTATTTATTTTTGGGACAGAGAGAGACAGAGCACGAACGGGGGAGGGGCAGAGAGAGAGGGAGACACAGAATCGGAAACAGGCTCCAGGCTCCGAGCCATCAGCCCAGAGCCCGACGCGGGGCTCGAACTCACGGACCGCGAGATCGTGACCTGGCTGAAGTCGGACGCTTAACCGACTGCGCCACCCAGGCGCCCCAAATTCTGCCCATTTTTTAAATTAGGCTGTTGGTTTTCTTCTTGGTGAATCATACTATCCATTTTTCTACTATTTACATCTCTAACTTAATACTCTTGGCAAACATCTGGCCGTGTTTTACTCAATTCTACTTCATTTTGTTGAGTAGATATATTTTCATTGGTGTACCACATTTTAACAATAGATGTTTAATATTTTGATTGTTTTCAATTTTTCATTACCATAAATGATGCCCTGTTGAACATTTATTCATATGGCTGTATGTATCTGTGTGTTCCAGCTATTTATTCCTGCATAATAAACTACCTGAAAACAGTGGCTTAAAGGAACCATTTGATCATCACTTAGAATTTTTATGAGTCACACATTGCAGCAGGGCTCAAGCAGGAGATTCTTTTTTCTATGGGATACTGTAGAGATCACTGGGGTGGCTGGAAGGTGGCATTCAACCGGCATTATGGACCGGGGCACTTACACAGGACCTCTCCAGCATAGCTGTCCCACGTGGTAGTACTTCGCACATGGCCATGCAGGGCTTCCCGAGATCTCCAGGCCTCCGTAGAAGCTGCAATACTTGTGAATGCCCCTTGGAAGTCCCAAGACACCTCACTGCATTTTATTGGTCAAGCAAATTGTTGGGGCCAACTCCGATTTGAGGGGAGGGGAGTTAAACACACCTCTCAATGGGAGGAGTAGCAATGGTTGTGGACAGCTCTAATTTACACACTGTCCTATTAGCCCTTTAGGATAAATTCTTAGAAATGGAATTGCTGGCTCAAAAACTATTGCATGTTCTAAGTGTTGATACTTCTAAATGAATTGCCCAAGGGAAAATAATACCAACTGACACTCCACTAAGTATGTTTCTACACTTTTTGGCCATGATCTCGTGTCTCATGAGTTCGAGCCTGGCGTCAGGGTCTGTGCGAACAGCTCACAGCCTGGAGCCTGCTTCAGCTTCTGTGTCTCCCTCTCTCTCTGCCCCTCCCCTGCTCATGCTCTGTCTCTCTCTTAAGAATTAAAAAAAAAAAAAGAGTAACTTCTTCCAGATAACCATTTGTCTTCTTTCGTTCACGTGACAAAGCTGATGAATTCTCTTACAGAGACCCTGTTTTAGAAACTATCAGAGATGACTCCCTTACTGTCTACTGTTACTGCAACGTACTTAAGAGCAGGTTTCTCAATCTCAGCACTGTTGACACCTTGGGCCGGAAAACTCTTTGCTGTGGAGGTGGGGGTGGGGAGGGGGGCTGTGCTGTGCCCTGTAGGATGCTTAACAGCATCCCTGGCTTCTACTCACTAGATAGCACTTTCCCAAGTTGTGACCATCAAAATGTCCCCTAATCGAGAAACAGCTGGGGGGCATTTTGGGGAAGAGTAAGCTACTCTGACATAAAGAAACCCAACCAAGATCCAGTGGCTTGGAAAAGACAGAATTTTATTTCTTCTGTAACAGTCCCAATGTAGAGTCCAGGATGTGGCAACCATGCTCCCTGGGGTCACTCAGGGGCCCAGATTCCTCCAAGCATGGTGTCTCCCCCAGGGAGCTTCGTCATCAGCAGCAAAGGCAAGGCTGGGTTGCAACAAGAGGGAGCAGTGGGCAAAGGGAGAGTACTGTTTGCTGTCTCAAGGAGCACACACCGTATCTACTCACACTTATTTATTTTTTAAATGTTTATTTGGGGGGGAGGCAGAGAGAGAGGGACCAAGGATCTGAAGCAGGCTCTTGTTGACAACACTCATGAACCGTGAGCTCACGACCTGGGCCAAAATCAGACGCTTAACCAACTGAGCCACCCAGGTGCCCCCCCTACTCACGTTTAATTGGCAGTTACTTGGCCACACCTAACTGCAAGTGGGGCTGGGAAAAAGAGTCTGGTAAGGCACTGATGCGCCCAGCAGTCTTCTGGAAGTAGGTGAGTGCTATGGACTGAATATCCCCCCAAACTCGTAGGATGAATCCTACCCCACAGTGTGACTGTATTTGGAAAAGTAATTAAGAGGAGGAAGAGACGCCAGAGATCTCTCTCCACACCGTGGTAGAAAGACTGGTGCCATCTGAGCCTCCCGGTCTGTGGTGTTTCGATATGGTAGCCAAGCTAACACAGTGAGAGGATCTTTGCTCCACAGCACCAGTGTCTGACACAATCCTGCGAGGTGGAAGGTACAACAGTAAAAGGGTTTTAGTGATTTTTTTTTTTAAGATTTTATTTTTAAGTAACCTCTACACCCAGTGTAGGGCTCGAACTCACAACCCTGAGATCAAGTCGCACACTCCACCAGCTGTGAGCCAGCCGGGCACCCCAAGTCTTTTTGTTTTTTAATGGACAATCGCAAACACATTAAGAGTAGAGAGGACCGGGGCGCCTGGGTGGCGCAGTCGGTTAAGCGTCCGACTTCAGCCAGGTCACGATCTCGCGGTCCGTGAG
Organism: Panthera uncia; assembly: GCF_023721935.1. NCBI lineage: Eukaryota > Metazoa > Chordata > Mammalia > Carnivora > Felidae > Panthera > Panthera uncia. The sequence goes on from NW_026057584.1 coordinate 599,802, forward strand.
TTCGAGCCCCGCGTCGGGCTCTGGGCTGATGGCTCGGAGCCTGGAGCCTGTTTCCGATTCTGTGTCTCCCTCTCTCTCTGCCCCTCCCCCGTTCATGCTCTGTCTTTCTCTGTCCCAAAAATAAATAAAAAACGTTGAAAAAAAAATTAAAAAAAAAAAAAAAGAGTAGAGAGGACCTAAGAAGCTCTGTGTGCCCATCAGCCAGTGTCACCAACTCTCAACTTACAACCCATTTTATTTCACCTCTGTCTCCAAGCACACTTAGACCCGGAAGTGCATAACGTCGTCCATGAAGTGGATGTCCTGTGCCCACCTACAAGGCCTCCGTGGTCTGGGGAAGAGGACTCACTGCTTCAAAACAGACCTTGCTGAAAATCAGGCCTGAGACCTGACTCCCCCACCGTGGCAGAGCAGAAAGGAGACCGATGTCCAGAGCCAATGGTGCTCCTCTGCCCACCGCAGGGCTATGAGATCAGCACCGGATGCAAGAAGAGGCGGAAGTCACCCTGTGACCATGAGGGAAAAGTAGAACTAAAATGTGGACCTGACCTTCAACATCACCTAGCAAAGGAAGCTGTTCTCTCTCAGCTGCCTAACTCTGAACTTGGAGTTATATGAGATAATGAAATATCCTGGTGACTTAAGCCACAGTGAGGTTGGGATTCTGACAGGGGCAGTTAGTCATCCTGATATTTGAGGTGTGACATGTCCTTAGCGATGGAAGCACAACTGTTTGCTGTATCTTAACATCACCGTGCTTGTGCCAGGTTAGCCGTTTCTGCAGTCAAAAGGGCACCCCCACCAGCACCCAGCACCCAAGACCCTCAACAGCCAGGCTCCTCCATTTCCACCGGCAGCCAGGAAGTCCCTGCATTCACGTTCCTCCCCGGCAGCCTGGTGAGCTCATCCTGCAGACGTGGCACAAGGCTACCCTGGGCCCTGCCGACCCTGCGAAGGTTCTCATCCCCACTCTAATCCTTTTCACACTTTCGAAGGCAAGAAGATGGACATTTTAGAACAGGAGACACCAAACAAATGGATGTTACTTCCCCACCCCGAACATTAAGCACCAGCCTTTGTATCAGTGAGCTCCTCCTAGGCCATGCTGCAGTAACAAGGGATCCCAGGATCAGGGACAGGGAATCCCGCTGGCTTAACTCCTGCCTTGCCATCAGCTGCAGGGGCTGCAGGCCTTCTCTCTGGGATCAGCACGAACCAAGAGTCATAACCATGCAAAAACCCTTTTCACACCGGGGGGCAAAGAGGGGATGGATGAACCACACACCAGCTTTTAAAGCTTCTGCCTCAGAGTGTGCGTGTCATCTCTGATTACAGCAGCGTTGGAAGTCATACGCTGAAGATCGACATCGAGGAATGAGGCGAACGATTTGGAATGATGATATAATCTATCACCTTTTCCAGAACCGAAAACCAAATCAGGCAAAGGTCAGTTGGGGAAACATAAAGTTATTCCAGGTGTCTTGGGTAAGAGCGGCATCAGGGTCTTGTACAAACCCTAAGACCTGGGGGGAAAAGTCAGGGAGATCGCGACCGAGGACGTGGGTGGTGCGGGAAGCCTCGGCAGTCTCCTGGGCTGCAGCAGGGAAGCCTGTGCTCCAGGAGGCTCGCTGGAAAATTCTACCTGCAACTGCCTCCGATCCGCAATCTCTAATCCAGTTATGGAGGCTATTCCGGGAAACGTGGCCCCCAGCTGATTACCACCCGAGCTTGTGTGTCCTGCTCCCCATGTGACGGCACCTGGGCAGGGCCCCCGGGAAGCGAGCAGGTGGCGAGGGCGGGATCCTGACGGTGGTACAGCGCCCTCACCAGGCGAGGCCGGCGGACTCCGCAGCAGCACAGTCTCACCTGAAGCACCCCAAACGGCCCGGGTGTCCCTAACATGACATCAGCACACAGGAGAGGGCGCTTTCCGGACTCCAGGAGCTCCTCTCCACCCTGAAGCTACCCCCCCCCACACACACTTGCCGTCGCCCCACGGCAGGAGTCGGGCACAAGGCGGCGGAACAGCTGCCCCCGTCCCTCTCCCGAGAGCCCGCCTGTGTCTTCTGAAGCGCACCCCGGGCCTCAGGAACAGCGACAACGCCACCGCTTCCCCGCGACTGTCGCGGAACTACACGGCCGCCACGGGACAGCTCAGTCCGTCCACCCGAGGCACGGCCCGCAGCCCCGGGCCACAGCGGCCGCAGCCCGGGCCCGGAGACTGGGACTCCGCCGGAAGGGGCAGTGTCCGACCGGAGAGCCTTCGCCCCACCCCTGGGCCAGCAGCCAATCCCAGCGTGCGGCAGTGAAGACGGCCCACCTTAGTCAATCCCAGAGCGCGCGCGGGCGGCGCTCCGCTGACGCAGATATTTCAGCCGGGCCCGCCACGCGCCGCGGCTAGGGGTTCTTCCCAGCGCGCACTGCGACCGCGCCCCTTTCAGCCAATCACAGCGCGCGCCGCGGACGCCCGCCAATGGGCGCTCTGAAAGGCGGGGCGGCCCGGGACCGCGGCGGGTGGCGGGAAGGCGCCGCGATGGCGGGCCGGCGCGGAGCCCTCATCGTGCTGGAGGGCGTGGATCGCGCGGGAAAGAGCACGCAGAGCCGCAAGCTGGTGGCCACGCTGTGCGCCTCGGGCCACCGTGCCGAGCTGCTTCGCTTCCCGGGTGGGTGTGGCGCCGGCGGGGCGGACGGTGCGCGGTCCCGCTCGGTCTGGTGTTTGTGCGGCTCCGTGGGTCTGTAGTGGACGTACGACCCGGCGGCACTCTCTAAAGCGGGGTCGTGACGTGGTCGTACACCCAGGAGACTGGTGTCGCGAGGTGACGACCCGATCTGTCACCCCAAGCAGTGTCCTGGCGCTGATGTGTAGTCCGTACCCCAGTGTCTGCTTTTGGTTTTCTGGATAGCTGTTTGCTCCCGGGGGTGGGGGGGTGGGGGGGGGCGGTATGGGATATTTTTAGTTTGTAAAGTAAAACTTTTGATCTCCAAAGTGCTTACGAAAATTTCGTCAGTGCTTACGTTATCCAAAAACACCTTAAGGGCTACGAAATGGGTAAGGAAATGAGGGTAAAATGCTTTTTTGAATACCGTTCTAATCAGTCTGCAAATCTTATGAATAGTTCTTTCGAGATAACTACTTTGTGCCCTCATTTCCTTTTCTTAAAGCATCTTTCGTCCCATCGTGTGTGCACGCTGCTGCCCTGTCTCCGGGAAGCTCCTTTGGCTTCAGGTGGAGGTGTGAACCTGTGTACACACGTGGTACCATAAAACAAAGTTCGACTTGAGTGTGGGACCGGAAGCTCAGCCCCAGCTATATTCTACTTCAGGTGGAGAGTCTGTCCTCACTTTTGTGTCACCCCCTCTTCTCTTTTTTTAGAAAGATCAACTGAAATTGGCAAACTTCTGAGTTCCTACTTGGAAAAGAAGAGCGAGGTGGAAGATCACTCGGTGCACCTGCTTTTCTCTGCGAACCGCTGGGAGCAAGTGTAAAAACAACCTTTGTGCCGTCCCTTCCTGGTGTGCTGCTTCCTTCTTGAGCCTGGGTGAACGGCAGCTCTTGATTCTGAAGGGTGTTGGCAGGAACGCCAGTAATGACACTTTTAAAAGTGTCAGGCTCGTCCCCCGTGACCCGAGGTCTTAGAGCTCCATAGTTCCCAAAGAGCACTGATTAGTGCTTTTCCTTCCTCCTGCCCTGCCACCTTTCTGTTATTAATAGACATTATTTAGGGTAGGTTTAGGTATACAGAAAAGCTGGTGAAAAGGTCAGAGTTCCTCCATACCCCTGTCCCTACCCCCTCCTCCATTTCTCATGTTATTGGTTAGATCAGCGAGTTAACTTGTTACAGCGGGTGAACTGATGTTGACACATTAGTAACTGAAGTTCACAGTTTACCTTCTCCCCGCCCCTTTTGTTTTGCCTCCTCTTACTCAGCCTCTTCCCTCAACATGTAACTTTTACACAGTGCCTGTGGGGTATGCTTTTAGGTGCTTTTGTTTCCATTTACATACACCTGTGTTGTTGGGCTTGTTTTGTTTTGTAACATAAATAAATGGGATCCTCCCATACAAACCACCTCCTAACTTGCTTCCTAATTCTGGCCTGCAGAGTTCTGACTTCCCTGTGGCTCTGGGGAGCTTTTCAGAAAGGCTGCTCCACAGTAGATGCAGCTAGATGCCTGCTGACGGCTTTGCACTGTCCCCCCTTATGAGCAAGCCTACGCTGCTTTCTTCTGGATCACCTGTGTCTTATTTGGAAAGGTCTTCCCACTCCAAGTATTAGAAGAAAGTGAGATCATTTTTATAATCTTTACTACATCTGGAATTCATGGACACAATTGGTCTGACTTTGCTTTTTGTGGCTTTGTAGAAAAATAAGTCCACTTAGAAATGAAAAATAATGCTGACTCCACTTCCTAGCGAGTGATCTTGTCCCTGGCACACAGGTCTGCATGTGGCACCACTCCTCCTTCAGGTCATTCCAGCCACTACCATTTGCTCAGTCAGATGCGAAAGTCCTCGGGTGACTGGTCAGATGCCAGGTTCACATCTGGCACCATTGCCCGCCAGTTGTGTGACCTTGGTCCCACGCAGCCCCTCTCAGCCACAGCTGCCTCATCAGCATCGTGGCCGTGGTGGCCACTCTTGTAGATCCAGGTGAGGATCGAGTACAGCTGGACAGGCAGCCCTGGGAATGAGTGCCCGGTTAACCTGGGCTGTTCTGAAGCACTTCTGTGAAGAAACTGCTGATTTCCTCCAGCCCTTTGATTGTCCACCTTTTTGCTCTGCTTAATTGACTCAATTGCTGGTTCCCAGAGATACTTGTCTTCTGGCTTCTGTACAGTCCGGGGGCACAGACTGGGTGGCACTGCCCTCACAGAATGGGGGCAGCACCCTGCACTTCCTTCCCCGTCTCTGCCAAAACCCACCAGTCCTCCAGGGGCACCTTCCCACTCCATGCAGGAATTCATTCCTGGAAATTAGGGATTTCTTTTACTTCCCTAAATAGCAATTTAGCCCTTTTCTACTCCCTTCTGTGCCTGTCTACCTGAGATCTCAGGGCTGGGGGCTGACTAGCCATCACCCGGTCGGGGACACCCTTGGCCACCTGTGCATCCTCGTCCCATCCTTCAGGCTCGAGGCCGCAAGCGTCATCGTATCTCCTCCTGGTCTCATCTGCTCCTTTGCCCTCCTGGGTTCTGCTTCTTTTCAGCAGGGCAGCCTGGCCCCTCTGCACCCCCACCCAGACAGCCCCAAGCCTCCCTCTGCTCATCTGTCTTTGTCACTTGTATCTGTGGTGCTTTAGTGGACTTGTCTTTTCTACGTTGGGCTTTGCCGGGAATGCTCCTGTGGCATCTTCTAAAGAGAAGATCCAGGAGTGCCTGGGTGGCTCAGTCGGTTGGGCGACCAACTTCAGCTCAGGTCATGATCTCATGGTCTATGGGTTCAAGCCCCGTGTCAGGCTCTGTGCTGACAGCTCAGAGCCTGGAGCCTGCTTCGGATTCTGTGTCTCCCTCTCTCTCTTCTTCTCCCCGCTCTGTGTTCTATCAAAAATAAATAAACATGGGGCGCCTGGGTGGCTCGGTCGGTTAAGCATCCGACTTCGGCTCAGGTCATGATCTCACGGTCCATGAGTTCGAGCCCCTCGTTGGGCTCTGTGCTGACAGCTCGGAGCCTAGAGCCTGTTTCAGGTTCTGTATCTCCCTCTCTCTCCGCCCCCCCCCCGCCCCGTTCATGCTCTGTCTCTGTCTCAAAAATAAATGTTAAAAAAAAATTTTTTTAAAGCGAAGATCCAGATCTTTTCTGAACAAGAATAAAGTTACAAATCACTGCCCAGTAATCCCTTCATTGCATGGGTTTCTGAACTGGTGAGTTATATTCTCTGGACCTGTGAAGCCGGGACCGTGGTTCAGAAGCACTCTGTTTTTTAGGCCATTAATTAAGAAGAAGTTGAGCCAAGGCATCACCCTCGTTGTTGACAGATACGCATTTTCTGGTGTCGCCTTCACCAGTGCCAAGGAGGTGAGTGTCTCCTGGCCCCCAGTGTGATCGTGGCAGGTACAGACTCCGTGTGTTCATAAAATGCCTTCTAGGACTGCTAGGGTCCCTCTCTTCGCTGGGTTAAGTCGCTCTTTATCGGGAGGAAGAGCACCCAGATTGTTGTCAGAACTCTGTGTTGCTCGGATAGCATATCAGCGCCTCCATTCCATGGTGGGTGTCCGGGTGTTTTCTATTAATTTTCCTCCCCACCGCCCCCCCCCCCCTGCCATGTACTTGTCGTTCTACGGGGAGAACGGCAGTGACCATGCTGCCCGTTTGTTCTGCTTTTTATTTAGAAATGTTCACATAAGCACCAGCAGAGAAGACGATAACCACCAGCACCATCACCTGCCTCAGAACCCTCTGGTCTCTGAGCTGACCCACCGGGCACGTCACTAGCTCCTTGGTGAACATTTCAGTTCACATCCCAAAATAACTTCTCACTAACATAATGTCACCGTAACAAAGAGGAGCCCTTTCCTGACGCCATCATTCAGTCACATGCTCAGTCGCCAGTTCTGTCGGGAACTGTTTGATTGGTCTTGTGTTTTCACACATAGATTGAATCAGAATCCAATTCAGGGCCGTACTTGAAGTGAGATCCCTTTGCTGTCTCAGACACACATTAGCTTGTTTTTCCCCCTTTGTTAGGAATTTTGAAACCAAAAATTCGACCCCGTCGTGGCTTCTTTCTCTAACTGTTGGGTTCTCTGTTGCCAGAATTTTTCCCTGGACTGGTGCAAGCAGCCGGACGTGGGCCTCCCGAAGCCGGACCTCGTGGTGTTCCTTCAGTTACGGCTGGCAGAGGCCGCCACCCGGGGAGAGTTTGGCCGTGAACGCTATGAGAATGGGAACTTCCAGGAGCGGGCGCTGCGTCGCTTCCATCAGCTGATGGCGGATAAGACTCTGAACTGGAAGGTGAGGGTGTCTCCCGGTGTCGCCGCCAGAAAGCACCTCAGTCCTGCTGCTGAGCCGAGACACCTGGCGGGCCTGGGGCTCCTCCAGGGCTTCCGTGCACAGCAGACCCCAGCCCTTTGTGGGTTGTGCACAACTAGGGAATTTGGTGCCTGGCGGGTGAGTCGGGGAGAGTTTACTAGATGGCAGCTCCCAGAGTGCAGTCCTGTGTGGTCAGGGCTCCTCTGCTGGCATCATGCCACCCACAGGTCACACCTCGCTTCGCCTTGTTTTGTTTTTTTTTTTATTCTGGGTTTTGTTTTAATTTTTGTTTTTTAATGTTTATTTTTGAGAGGGAGAGAGAGTGCACTCAGGGGAGAGGCAGAGAGAGAGGGAGACACAGAATCCGAAGCAGGCTCTATCTAGGCTCTGAGCTGTCAGCACAGAGCCCGACGTGGGGCTCGAACCTACAAACCGCGAGATCATGACCTGAGCCGAAGTCAAATGCTGAACTGACCTGACCGAGCCACCCGGGCGCCCCTAAGGTTATTTATTTTGAAAGACAGCACGAGCAGGGGAGGGGCAGAGGGAAAGGGGAGACAGCATCCCCAGCAGGTTCCTCACTGTCGGCGCCGGCCTCATCGTGAGACTATCCCACGAACCGTGAGATCGTGACCTGAGCCGGAGCCAAATGTCAGACCCTCAACTGACTGAGCCACTCGGGCACCCCCGCCTTCCACTTGTAACCTCAGAGTAGCACTCTGGCTTGCTGTGTCTGTTCCACCTCTGATCTCGAAAGTCCTAGCTGGCAGGTTTGGGCGCGGCCCTCTGTTCTGCCTCCACACCTGGGAGTCCTTTGCTACCTCCCTCCCAGCCCTGTCTGCTGAGAGGGGCCGCATCCCTGCTGTGCTGTGGGAGGCCTAAGGGAGTCGCTTTGGCTCCCAGTGCTTTGGCTCCCAGTTCGGCCGTCTTCTCTGGTTCATGCTGCTCCCTCGAGCTGCCTGTCTGTGGCCCCATCCCGTCCCCCACACAGAATTCTGCCTCTCTCGTCAGGGTGCTTTCTCCTGCTGTGCAAGGACAGCGTTCCTGTGAGACTGGCAGTAAGGGAAAGTGGCTTAAAGCAAAGAAGCGATCACCGTTAGTTTATATGGAACATTTCTGAATGTTCCCAGACCCAGAAAATCACCTCTCCTAGGCCCTCGTGACCCATCTTGCTAACGAGCGCCCATAACCCATGGATGTGAAGCCCAGACACTCGCAGACACAGCGCTCTGGCGGCGGGGCGCGGGGACGCAGAGGGCCGTCCTGGGGAGGGAGCCCAGCGGGCCTCCTTGCTGCAAAACCAACGCTGAGCGCCCTTTTCACCCTTTCCAGTAAAGCGAAAATCCTTGTTGGTTTCTTTTGGTTAGCGAAACCGGTACTAACATCGGTCTTTGACACAGACTTTTGCAAAGCAGGGGACACCATTCCATTTCTATTCAACGTGCCTGCGTCAGAGCTGGGGGTGTGAGCAGCGTGTTTCTTTCTACAAATGGAAGCTCCAGATAAAATCCCTTTAAGTTTGTTTAATATCAATGAGCTTTTAAACCCATTTTTATACTGATTGATTATATCGTATGCAGAAATTCCAAAGTTCTGTTCCATTTCTGTTTTTCTTTTGTCAATCAGTTCTGCGTGGTTTAAGTTATTCTGAATTTAGAACACTTTGCAAAATCTGCAAGGAATAAGACAGAAATGTCTGCGATCAGGAATGTGAGTGGAGAGGAAACCGTTTCCTACCGACCAGCGCTGGTGCCCTTGTCCTTCCCGACCTCCTGAGTTTTCATCTTGTGTCGCTTCCTTTAGTCTTAAGAACATTCTGTAATGTTCCCTGTAGGGTGGGTCTCCTGGCATAGAATTCTCAGCTTTTGTTTATCTGAAAATTAACGTTTTTAGCATTATTTTTGAAAAGTTTTTAAGCAAATAACAAAAAGAAGTTACAACTTGCAAGTATAGTATATAAAACTCTCTCCCAGGACCATTCGAGAATGAATTTGTACCCAACACCTGCCCCCTGCCATGTACTGTCAGATTTGGGACTTAACGCCATTGGGTCCCCAGGCCCATTTGAGTTACCCCCCGTTCGGGTTCCCACTCACGTCCTTTTTAACAAATGACTCCATGTACAGTCACGTGCCTGGCCTTAGCCTGTGACTTTCATGACTCTGACACTTCGGAAGTTTCACAGCAGTTGTGGTAGTGAGTCTCAGATGGCCTCTCCTGTTTGCCCACGACCGGATTCAGGTCGTGCGTCTCTGGCAGGGTAGCATTAGCGGGCTGTCGGCTTCCCAGTGCACCCTGCCATGTCATGTGGGATTTCGGCTTGTCCCATTTCTGGTGATGCTTGGTTTGTCGGGTATTTATACTGAAGTGTAGCTGACACACACTGTTAAGGTTAGCGTGCACCACAGTGACGGGACCCGCATGTGCCACTGGCTGTGGTCCCCAGGCTGGGCCTTCCACATCGTGACTCCACCCCGTAACCGGAAGCCTGGCCCTCCCTCTCTCCTGCACCCCCCCCCACCACCCCTTCCCCTCTGGCAGCCACCAGTGCGATCTTTGCATTTATGCGTCTCTTCCTGCTTTTTGTTTGTTTGTTTAGATTCCACGTACACGTGAAATCATACGGTGTCTGTCTCTGGCTTACTTCACTTAGCCTGCCACCCCCTGGGCTCACCTGTGTCCCTGCATACGGCGGGAGCTCCTTCCGCCCCTCGGCTGAGCGATGTCCCACTGTGCGCGTACTGGTGACGTTCACCTCCAGGGTGCTTGCTGGGCCCCACTGCGAGGGGACTCTCTGTCTGTAACTAATGCGTGTTTTGTGATGAGATTCTTCAAAACCACCAAAGAGTCTCATCGCTCATCAGGCTTTCAGTTCACCTCTACGTCTGTATCTGAACAGACCCGTGTTTTCCTGCTTTACCACCAACAGTCTGTTCCGCCGAGGTCTGGCCCACGGGACCCCCGTCCCCACGGCTCCTGTTACACTTCTGCTCCCCAGCACGTGAACATTTTCTGGATTTGTCCTGTATTTTTCCAGCCCAGCTCTAGAATCGGTTGCCTCCCCAGGTTTCCCTGGTTGCTTTTTGTGGCGAAAGGTATTTCTAGATCCGTGTCCAGGGACCCAGGGCGCTTGTTGGTGCTGTGCTGTGTCTGTTCCCAGGCCCTCAGAGGACTAGAGATGTAGAAGTTTCTGTGTGATATGCCATGTGTGAGTTTATATACAGGTGTGTGTGTGTGTGTGTGTGTGGTACACATGTGTGTGGTTTTCCCATGTGTGTTTATACATGTGTGGTACGCCTGTGTGTGTTTACATGTATGGGGGGGTACACCCGTGTGCGAGCTCATACGTGTGTGAGACATGCCCGTATGCCAGTTCACACCTGGCATGCAGGGTGCAGAATGCAGTCTAGAAGGCCTTCAGGAGGGTGTCACCGGTGTGGGCTCTCGGGCTGTGTAGGAGGTCATTCCGACTCCTGCAACCAGACCTCACGAAATCGTTCCACAGCTGAGTGGGTCTGTGCTCCCAGGAGCCCGGCTGTGTCAGGACAAAACCGTCTCCCCGGGCCTGACTTCTTGCAGAACTTGCCGGAGTTCCGAGCAGCGACCGGGCAGGGCTGCGGCCGGGTGGGCCCTGCAATCCCTGCGCGTGCTCTGAGCTGGACTGGTCGGGGTGGGGAGGCGAGGGAAGGGGGCTGATGGGGAGCAGGACTGGGTGTTTCTCCTGTGTCGGGGCCACGGCAGGAGTGCGGGACGCCTTGGTCCTCAGGACACGAGCAAAGCCCACCTTCCTGAGCCACGACCAGAGGTCAGAGGGGAGGGTGAAGGACCCCGGCGGCGTGGGGTGCCCCTTCGGAGCCCAGCCCCCCCTGGAGTCCCCGCGCGCAGCGAGAACGGCGAGAAGCATTAACCGTCCTCTCTCTCCCTGCCTCCCCTGTGGGAACAGATGGTCGACGCCTCCAAAAGCATCGAAGATGTCCACAAGGAGATCCACGCCCTCTCCGTGGACACCATCCGAGCCGCCATGCAGAGGCCGCTGGGGGAGCTGTGGAAGTAGACGCGCAGCGCCCCTCGTCGGTGGCCCCTCGGGGCGGAGCTGCTGGGGAGGTGGACGACCCGACGCCGTGCGCGCGTGTGGATCAGCGCCGGCAGCCGCAGGCCAGCCCGTCGTGAGGTGACGGGGCGCGGAGACCCCGTGCGCGCAGTGCCCCCGGGGCAGGCTTCCTCCGCCCGCTTTTACCCCGAGATCCCGGTAAATTACTGTTTTCTCTTCCAGAGGGACTGCATCCACGCGGTTTCATTGAAACGGCAGTCCGCTGAAACGCTCCTGAATCTTTTCTAGGAACTAATAAAAATGATTTGGGGAACGTCCTGCGGGGCAGTCGTCTCCTTAGCAGCCATGGGCGTGAGGGAGAGGCGGTCCTGGCGGGCCAGCCCCGGCCGGGCCTTCGGGATCCCTGCCCGGCGTTGCCGGCAGCCGCCGCTGGGCCCTGTGCACCTGCGTGCTGGCCCGTCGTAAGCTGCTGTGAGTGGTCTGAGGGCGCGAAGAGAATCGGGGCTGAGGGCAGTGCAGCGGGGGCCCCCCTCCAGAGGGACTGCGGCCGAGGTGTGGTATCTGGGTGACCACTACATTGTAAGAGGTGACGAGAGGAGCCTGGGCAGCACCTGCCGGTGGCCTCAAGGGTCCTGCGCAGCGGCAGCGCCCAGGGCCACACTTGCCTGTGCTGGGCGGGGTCGTGCTTGTCTGGGTTCTTGTCTGTGGTCACCGGGCCGGGGGCGCAGGCCCGGACGTGCCCAAGGCGGCCCGGCCCTGCGTCCTGGTCCTCAGGGGGCATCTCAAAGGGGACGGAGGAAATGATGGGTTCTGTGTCCTTTGCTTGCTGAGGGGCCTGGGGACAGCACGGTGTCAGCCTCAGGCATCTGTCCATCAGAGGGTGCCGGTTCTGTCCACTCAGACCGCGCCGCACCCTGGAGGTCACCATTGGGTAACAAGAGCTGTCGGAACAGGGTAGACTGTGGAGTGCCGGGTGTCCTCCCGCGCCCCCGGTGGTGGCCTGGCCCCACCATCGTTAGCTGCCTTTGTGGTCTTTGACAGAATCGAGGCCTCATGCCCTGTGATGAAAACAGTCGCTGCCCCCCCAACTGGGGGCCGCTGGGTGGTCAGTCCGTTGAACATCCAACTCTTGGTTTTGGCCATCATCGCACAGTTGGTGGGATCACGCCCTGTGTTGGGCTCTGTGCTGACAGCATGGAGCCTGCTTGGGATTCTCTCTCTCTCTCTCTCTCTCTCTCTCTCCCTCCCTCCCTCCCTCCCTCCCTCTCTCTCTCCCCCTCTCTCCCCCTCTCTCCCCCTCTCTCCCTCTCTCCCTCTCTCTCTCCCTCTCTCCCCCTCTCCCCCTCTCTCCCTCTCCCTCTCTCCCTCTC
>NW_026057584.1:612591-614870 GCF_023721935.1 Panthera uncia
CCCTCTCTCCCTCTCTCTCTCTCCCTCTCTCCCTCTCTCCCTCTCTCCCTGCCCCTCCCCAACTTGCTTGCACATGCACACTTTCTCTCAAAATAAGTAATAGTAGACTTAAGAAGCTCCCAAACCAGCATCCCACGTGCCTCCCGTTGCCGTGGGGCAGGCCAGGGTGACCGACACCTAGTGAGAGGTGGGGACTGTCGGGCAGGCGGAGTGGGTGGTGGGTGGAGGCTGTGCCCGGAACACCCAGGCCATGATGGCAGCTGAGGGGACCTCTCAGCTGCAGACAGCTGCACCCCAGGCTAGATAGAACTCAAGCCGTGGGGAGCCACCTGCTCGGCGCTGGGCCGTGGTGGGGTTGGAGGTGGACAGGAATTCGGGAAGAGAAGGACTGCAGCGGAGGCAGAAATGGTCTGACAGATTCCAGCTTTCTCCAGGAAATACGGTGGGGCTTCAAACATCTGGCCAGGTGGCAGCGGCAGGGGCAGGCCTGACCAAGGAGGGGTGGGTAGGGGGGGGGGACAGGGTCCAGAGCACCCTTCTCTCCGGTGGTTTCCGGTCTCTCCCTAAAGACGACTGTCAGGCGCTGGGTGGGGCACCCGCACGGCAAGGGGACCGGAGAAAGCCCACGGTGCTGTCACAGGGTCTCTGGTGGGGAGGCGGCAGTCCTGGTCAGGGGAGCGGGCGGCAGCAGGAGGGCTCAGAGGGCGCGCCCTCGCTGGCACTCAGGGTGGAGGGAGGGCCCCGGTCCCCACCCCGGGGAGCACAGGTGGCTTCTGGGAGACGGGAGGAGGTGGGCCGGCACGGGCCCGGGCCTCCAGCCAGAAGCAGCCTTGCAGAAGCCTTCTCAGGGCTCCTGGGAAGAAGGCGGCTGCTGCTTCGACTGTTCCAGCTCATGCTACTCTGGGTGTCCCCTAGAGGCCGTGGCGCGGGCTCCCGGACTTCCTCACCTGGGGAGCTTTTGTCTGCCTTCGCCCCCTGGCAGCTGCCATGGATGGCAGGTGGGGGCGCTGTGTGACTCGTGCCGAGGTGACCGGACGAGGCCAGTGGGCTCAGCCCACCTGGAAGGACACTGCTTTCAGAAATCAAACCAAGGATGGGGCGCCTGGGTGGCTCAGTCGGTTAAGCGGCCGACTTCGGCTCAGGTCATGATCTGTCATTGCCGTTTTTGAGTTCAAGCCCCACATCAGGCTCTGTGCTGACCGCTCAGAGCCTGGAGCTGCTTCAGAGTCTGTGTCTCCGTCTCTCTCTGCTCCTCCCCCACTCACACTGTCTCTCTCTCAAAAATAAACGTTAAGAATCAAACTAAGGCTAACACCACGCGGGAGACACTCTCCACAGCCTCTCTTATCGAAGGAGGAGCCGCTGTGCGTCGTCCTAAAATCGAGTTCCTTGTCTTTCACTCTGGGGACCACGAGGCCGAGGGCAGCATCACAGCCCACAAGCGGGTGGGGGCAGGACGGGCTCCTCGTGCGCCGCTCTGGGGACGAGAGCTGCCCACACCTGCCGGCTACCAGAGCCCCACCCCGAGGATCTTTCCGTGGCATCGTGAGCCCAGGAAATGCTCTCATCACAGCACCTAGACCTCCAGGAGAAATCAAGACACGGACAACAAAGTGTTTTCTACTGAAACGGTTATTATTTGCCATTAAGAATTGCAAACTACGCTACGAGGAATGAACGTTTTCTTCAGTAAGCCTTTTTCAAAACACACGAAACAAAGCTCCCCGTGGGTCAGGCCATCGCCCCCGCCCCCGGTTCGTACCGACGGCAGGGCTGCGGCAGCGCCCCGCGCCCCCAGCCCGTGGCAGCGGCGGCACATGTGTGGTCCAGAGGGTTGCAGCCAGCCCTCCCGGCTCCCCCGGCTCTACCTCACGGATGGGGCGCAGGACAGACGGCCCACACGAGCAGGGACACGGAGCCCTGGCGACACGTCCTGGCAAGCTCCGGCGGGCCCGGCGCAGTCTGGGCCCGGAACACAGGGGCTGAAGGCTGCAGCTGCTGACGTCAGAGCCGAGAAGGGTCTGGAGACGTCTCCAACCGGTGCAGAAGGATGGGGCGCCAGTCTCGCACCATCAAGCCTTAGGCTTTACCCTCTGGCCCCAAACCACCTAAAACCTCACCACGAGGCAGCCCCGAGAAGGACAGGGAGCCGGAGGAAGGGCCTGGGGGCCCCAGGGCAGCCCCCTCCCCACCCCCTGACCCAGACTCGACCCAGGGGAAGCCGGCGACGGGAAAGCAGCAGCGCGGCGGGGGGGGGGGGGGGGGGGGGGGGGGGGGGG
>NW_026057584.1:614970-641358 GCF_023721935.1 Panthera uncia
GGGGGGGGGGGGGGGGGGGGGGGGGGGGGGGGGGGACGCGTCTTCGACGCCAGGACCCACAGAGGAGACGTGAGGAAGGCACGCCCCACTCGGGCGTGACCTGCAGCTCCGAGGCGTGTCCCTGTCCTAGCGAGTCACATGCACGGTGCCATCTTTGGATTTCCACCACGCCCACCACTCTGCTGCTTTTCCTCCCAAACCAAGGAGAAGCCTTGCCGTTGACTCTTCCGGCCCGGTTTCCCCCCGAGGTAGCCCTTGAGAAAGCACGGTGGCGGGGCGGAGGCCGCGGAGCAGGCAGGGGCCGAGGCTGAGTCCACAGGCGTCCCGCCGCACACGCCTGCCCTGCGGGTCTTCTGAAGCGGACAGGACAGAAATTCACGTCCTTGTGACTTCAAACAGGATTTTAATTCCAAAGCAAACCCAGAACCGAGCGCCCAGGAGGAAGCAAGGCAGAGGCGACGCGCCAGCGCGGGGCCGGCAGTGTGGCAGGGAGAGCTCTCGCGAGTGTGAGGGGCCCTGCTCTCGGGGGCTCCCAGCCCGGCCGCGCTGGGTTTCCCTCGGTGGCTCCCGGCTTGCGCCTTGTCGCCCAGACAGACCCTCTGGGCCCGAGCAGCAGCAGGGCTCACGGGGGGGTGCTCCGTGTGAGGGCAGAGGCGGCACGGGGCGCGGGCGCTCAGCGGACGGGCAGGCTGGATGGATGAAATGCGGCGGCACCAAGCGCCCCAGGGCGGGTCTGGGCTCTCGAAGGTGCCCCCAGTGAGGGCCAGTGGAAACCGTCCCCCAGCTCCGGGATTTTCAAAGAGACAGGATTTCAAAGTCTTCATCTTCTGAGTCAAAGAATCTTTCCAGTCGCTCTACGTCAGAAGAATCTAGGAGAAACAAGCCAACGCCTCATCAGGTGCCTGGCGTGGGACACCTGGGGCGCCGGGACGAAGCGACCGGTGCCTGTGTGCGCACCGCCCGCCACACCCTGCCTCTGGCCTGTTTGCCCTCGGTGCAGCAGGAGCCCAGAGGACACCGGGCCGCTGCGGGTCTCGGCCGGCCCGGAGCCTCAACCAGGGGAGGGCGGGCCAGAGAGTCCCTGAGGCTCATCTGAGGAGAACACGCTTCTCGTTGGAGCAGAGAGAGAGGCTAGGGGCTGGGTGGGCAGGGATTCCCGTCCTGGGGTTGGGGCGGGGGGCGGGGCAGCACTCCCTTCTGGGTTCTGTCAGACAGTGGACTCCGTCATCAGCCTCCAGGATCTTCTCAGAGGGACAAGGACACGAGCCCCGTCATCGTCACGGAGACAGACGGCTTCAGGAACCGGATGTGCTCCCGGCCTTCCTGCCGAGGCCGGGTTTTCGGTACGCCGCAGGCTGACTGACGTCGGAGACGCGGAGGGCCTGGGTGAGGGAGGCGGCCTGGGCCTAGAGCCCGTGAGCAGCAGGAAACGGGCGTCCAGCTGTGGCCTGCCGTCCCAGAGCTGGCGCCCGTGCCGTCTCGGAGACGTAGCGCGTCCCGGCTCTGACGGAACCCAGGGGCCGCGTGAGCACCCCCGGTCACTGCGCGTAGGCGAGGGACAGCCCGCTTGGGGCAGGGGACGGGCTGCCGGGCAGCACCCCTGGTCCCACACACACCACAAGCGGTCACATCTGGGGTCATACAAATCTTAAAGGCCAAAGGCAACCGGAGAAGCAGAGAGACGGGGACAGAACGTCACACAGACCACAGGACGGCGCACCTGACACGTGGCCCCGCGGCCCCCCACACTCACCTAAGGACAGGTTCAGGACGTCGGGGCAGGCCAGGTGGGAAGGCTGCTGTTCCACCAGCTCGAACATGGGCAGGGCGCCCCCGAGCAGCGACAGCTGTCAGCAGACACGGCCGGCCGTCAGACACGGCCCCAGCGCCCCCGCTCACCAGGCAGAGGGAACTGGGGACAAGAAAGGGGCGGCAGCCTCCGCGCAAGAGGCTCTCGACCCTCTGCTGAGGCAGGTGCTGCCGCCCCTCGGGCATCCACGTGTCATCAGGTCTCCGGCCACACGGGGGGCGGCAAGCGTGAGGCAGGCGAGCAGCCTCGGGGGCAAATCCCACTTACCGCCTCCCTTCACCGACACGACAGCGGCGAGCCAGAAACCGAGGCGCACGAGCAAGGTCCGAGGCCGACGCCACAGCCACGACCACGCGAGGGCCACGGCACGCTGCGAGGCGGGACCCCAAACCGGAGACGGCCTTCCCCCCCCTGCCCCGCAGGCGGGGGACCCGCTACCCACCTTTCTGACGCGCTGGCACCAGTCGTCAAAGTCCTCCTCGGTCTGACAGAAAAACCCCTGCAAGAGAAACGACGGTGAGCAGCACGCGGCAAGGCGCGAGAGCAGGGCCCCCTCAGACGCCGTGTGGACCGCGAAGTGGCGTCCGCCCTCCTCTGGAGGCTCTGCCCCAACTGACCAGACACAGAGGCCGTGCACATTTTAACGGCCTGGCCGGCAGCAAAGGCCCCTGGGACCCACCACGTGCGGCCCAGGTGGGCCTCCCCCGCCCAGCGGCACCTCGACGCGGGGAGCCCTGGGTCCCACGGAGTCAGTGAGGACGGCGCACTGTTACAGCCACGTGCACAGAGCGCCAACCCTGCTGACGAGTTACGAGAAACTCCAGGCGCCGGCAGAATCACAGGTTTTTACCACGAACAGGAGCACGGGCAGCACCCTGCAGGGAAACGGTCTAGTTTCTCCTAAGGAGCCCACGCGCAGCACCCTTCCTATCAGGCGAGGACGCGGCGTCCACGGAGCTGGCTGTCCAGGTGGCTCGGGGTACCGAGCACTTCGCGCAGCTGCGTACTTCGCGCCAGCCAGACGGGAACTCGACCCTCCACGCCCCAGCCACGTCCCGCCACCCTCAGGCATCCTCCCCGGGGCCGCCAACCTCAGGACATGACACAAGACCCACAGACCCTGCGTCCAGATGTCTGTCTCAGGACCGATCTGCCTCATCTGTGACTCAATCACTCCCCAAGGGACATCATTACTTGCAGGCATCTTGGGCCTCGTTCCCCATCATCAAGTACATTTTGAGGGCACGCAAGTTCAGAGAAATCACCACCCCAGATCCCAGCCTTGGAATCAAGAGAGAAGGAAACTGATTCTTAAGGACGATCTCACAGGCACAGAAGTCAAGAAACTTAAAAGTCAACCCAAAAAGCCCACAGAGGTGGCGCAGGGCAGTGGGCTGGGCAGGCCGCCGCTGCCGCCGCTGTTACGGGGGCTCACTCCCTCTCACTGCGCTCTGGCTCACACCGAGGCCGTGAGGGCCGCGCAGGGCCGCGCAGGATGACGGCCTCTGGCGGGCGTGAGTAGCTCACGAACATCGTTAACCCTTTCGTGCCCTTTGCATTCTAAACCGACACGTTGGGGAAAAAAAAAAAATCACGAGAATCTGAAGCCTTTCGGAAACTTCCGTTCTAAAACAGCGGGACTGAGCACAGGACGACTCAGAACACCACCCCACGTGGCCGGAGAAGGCGGGACGGGGTGGGGGCGCACCACGGCAATGGACGGGTCGAGCTCCCTGACGCCCATCCTGCTCGGAGGGTGCTGGCAGTGGAAGCTCTCGTCCGGGACGAAGCAGCTGTCCGCAAACTCCACCGCGGGCTGCGTCGTGTGCGGATCCAGGTAGATGAGCTCCTCGCCTGCGTCAGGGGACAGAAGTCAGCAGACGGGGCGCGGCCCGGGGTCCCATTTCAGACCCGCTGCACCGAGACCCACCCGGCTGGGTGTGTCAGGCCGGGAGAGCCGGTGGGCCGCAGACGGGGCGGGAACCAGCCCACTGGGGAGGCCGGCACCGGCCAAGAGGGGACACAGACCACCCGCGGGAACGGGACACCCGGCTCGAGCCGACGCCCTGAGGACGCGCAGCCTGCCCCCTCTTCCTCAGCTTCGGGCCCACCTGAGCATCCCGCACACCCGCCACTCACCGACGTAGCCGATGAAGTAATGGGCGCTGTTGGGCTTGCCTCCGATCACGCCCAGGGACTGGGGCATCATGAAGCAGTGCTGCGGGACACAGGGGAGGCGGGGCGGCTCAGCATGCTGTGCGGCAGCACGAGCCACACGACCGCCAGCCTGTGTGTCCGGGGGGCAGCCCCCTTCCCTGCCAGCCCCAGGCCCGAGGGTGGGACGCGGGAAGGAGAGCCGGAAGACGTGGTCCCACAGAGCTTAGCCACGAAGGAATCCGCGGTCGCGTCCGGGGAAGCTCCGGGGGGGCAGTGGGCCTGCGGAAGGGGGACGCGGGCGCAGGGAGGAGGTACGGACCGGGCTCGGTGGCCCGTGCACAGGGCAGAGAGGCGTGGGTGGGGGGCGGGGGAAGCGGTGCCCCGAGGCTGGGTGCTGGCGGAGACCGGAGGCAGGGGGAGCAGAGGCGCCGCGGCCAGCGGAGAGGCGGTCAGGACCGCCGGGAGCGGGGCCAGCGGTCCACAGGGTGCCAGCATGGCCACAACAGCAGGGCTTTAGCAACAAGCGGCATCTCGAGCCCCCTGCCGGTGGGCGAGAAGACGCCGGCCCCCACCCACCTTCAGAGTCTCCACGTAGGCCTCGTTGATGTCCGTGAGCCCCAGGCGCAGGGGGATGAGAAGCACCAGGGGTCTCCACGGTGCCAGCCTGTTGCTGACCTCGGCTCCCGCGGGGAAGCCGTTACAGTGCCGGCCGGGATCCGCAGGGAGCGCGGCGGCCCCCGCGCACGGAAGACCGCCCCTGCACAACCTTCCTGAAAGACGGAGACGGGCTTTCAAGGGCCGAACAGGGGCAGGCGGACGGTAACCCAACAAAAACAAGTACACGATCATCTGGTCTTAGGAAAAGGGGATAAAGAGCCAAGGGCTTAAACACAATTCAAACTTGGAAAATACGACGATTAATCCTGCCACCCACAGAGAAAAAACCAGAATCAAACGTTTCCTATGCGTGTCCAATACACAGTCGTTACAGTGAAGTAAAGTGTCCCGTGAAACCGTACAAGCAAACACAGCCGTGCGCCCGGCGACGACACGGCTCCGTGGAGGCACGGGGCCCCTCAGCAACGAGATGCTTTCCCTCCCTCACGAACGCTGCTATCTGCCGTCTACACCTGCTGGTGATCCCTAAGCGACGTGCTAACAAGGGGGCTGGCTGGTCGTGTGGACGGGGATGCTCCAGCAGCACCCGGTCCGTGGTTTCCGAACACCTTTCCCCACTACACGGAACCAGGGCTCCTCAGGGAAACCACCGACCCCAGGCCTGGGGCAGAGAGAGTGCAAGATGAGCCTGGATCTAGTTAACGCCCAAGTGGAGGGCTGGACAACGATGACGACAGAGCACGTCAGCAAACGGCACGAACCTGAAGGGGTGTCCACTCACCATACTTGGAACGATGAGTAAGGACCAGAACGTGTAACGCATAACCCGCTGAATAAAAAGAGAATCCACAAGTCCAGTGACGCGCAAAGTTTCCAAGTCGAAATGAGGAGAAAGGGGCACCTGGGTGGCTCAGTTAAGTGAGGAGAAGGCAGGCAGAGAGGGCTCTTCTCGAGAAGGCCAGCCAGTGAGCCGGCCGGGGAACGTGGAGGAAGGACGGTTACAGAGCCACCGTCCCAGGCAAAGATCCTCAGAGCACACTCTGCATCACCCTCAGATCTCAGCGATCGCAGAGGCAGAGACGCGGCCAAGCAGGTGCCCTGAGGAAGCACCGCTGCTGGGCAGAACGTCCACGGCGGCTCTACCGGTGGCCCCCGGGGTCTGCTCGTGGGCAAATGAGCAGATCCGAGTGCGAGGAAGCAAATACACTGAGTGTGGGGCGCTGTACCAAACCGGCCCGGGTTCTTCGAGAGGTCAGTGCTATGAAAACCCAGGAAAATAAACCAAGGGGGCAAACCGTCAGATCAGAGGAGACCGCGAGGCCCCCGGACCACAGGCCAGGGCTGCGGAGCGGCGGGAAAGTGGGTGTGCCAGAGCACCCCGACTGGGGATGCAGGAGGGAGGCTGATGGCTGAACGAACCCGGGATTGGAATTTCCCAAAATGCGTAGTTGGGGCGTCGGGTGGCTCAGTCGGTTAAGCGTCCGATTCTTGACTTCGGCTCAGGTCATGATCCCAGGGACTCTGCACTGACCGCAGAGGGAGCCTGCTTGGGATTTTTTCCCTCCCTCTCCGCCCCTCCCCTGCTGGTGCTCATGCTGTCTCTTACTTTAAAAATACATACTTGGAAAATGAAAGAACGGGTGAGGAAGGGATTCAACTTTTCATCTCTGGCTAATCCTTGTTTAATATTGCGATTTATTGTAAGAAACACGTATTTGGTTTTCTAGCAGAGCTCCTAAAACCCTTTAATTTTCCTAAGTGACGAGGCCCACACGGGTGTCTTTCGTTGCACGAGTGAGGTGACTTCCCCAAAGCTTCTACGGGTGGGCCGGAACTTCCAGTCCCACACCTGACCTCTGGGGAGAGGGGCTGGGGCGGAATCGATCCCCAACGGCCAATGATTCCATCAGCCGTGCCTGTGTAACAAAGCCTGTGTAGAGACCCAGAAGGACCGGGTTCGGTGAGCTTCTGGGTGGGTGAGCACGTGGAGACTCGGGCAGAGTGGTGCTCCCGGAGAGGGCACGGAGGCTCCACACCCCTTCCAGCCGGCTGTTCCTGAGCTGCGTCCCTTCCAACACTCTGGGAATCTACTGAGTTCTGAGAGACGCTCAAGCAAGTTAACTGAACCCGAAGAAGGGGTGGTCAGAACCCCCCATCTACAGCTCAGCAGCACAGGCCACAAGCTGGTCTTGGCGCTGGGGTCTGAAGGAGGGGCATCGCCTTGTGGAACCGAGCCCTCGGCCTGCAGGGTCTGACGCTGCCTCAGCGCAGTGTCCAACTAGGTTACAACGTAGCATAGTTACACCCAGCTGGTGTCACAGAACTGCTTGGTGTGGGGGGCGCAAGCCCACGTAACAGAACTGATGTCAGAATCTTACCATCTAATTTCTGAAAGCAGATTTCTGGGCTTTTCCCATTTTCTTTTTTTAATATTTATTTTACAGAGACTGCAAGTGAGGGAGTGGCAGAAAGAGAGAGAGAGAGAGAGAGAGAGAGACAGAGAGAGAGAGAGAGGACAGAAGATCTGGCAGGCTCTGCGCTCACAGCACTGAGTTCAACGTGGGGCTCGAACTCGTGAACCTTGAGATCGTGACCTGAGCCAAAGTCAGGTCATGACGAAACAGAGCCACCCACGTGCCCCTTCCCATTTTCTCTTGATAAAGTTACCTGGTGATGTTATTACTATTTTGAAAAAGCCAGCTCCAGAATTTATTAGTTCTACAATTCCTTCTTTTAAGTCATTAATCAATTGGTCTTTATTAATACCACTCTTCCTGGATTTCTTCAGCTAGTTTTGTTGTTCTTTCCCTAGCTTCTTGAGTATATGCTCGCTTCGTGTGTTTCCACTTTTTAGTATCTGGCAAGCAGGCCTGCAGATACAGGCTCTTCTGAGTTCAGGGTACATCAGGTTCTGATACGCAGTCTGTAAACTTCACTTCTTTTGATCCAAAAGCTAAGGCCGGTTTCAAATTTCTAGGTAGTCTCCGTTAGTTTATACACATGGACACTTCAAAAAGGTATGTTCCGTGGCCAGAATCTAGAGTTTAATGTGTATCCGCTAACCCCTCTTATGGTGTGATCGGGCCGCTCCGTGACTCCATGTTCCGTATATTCAACCTGTCACCTAGTCTGTTTACCGTCCTGTGACACTTTCCTGGTTCACTGCATCTTCATCACTAGCACAGAATCTCACGTGGATGGGCTCAAGAAAGGACGGGAGCAGGGCCTGTCACTGCTGCACTCTGGGGACCCACCAAGGCTGCACGTGGGCCCAAACACTGCGAACGTCCTGCTGTTAACGAACAACGGGTTTTCATTTGTACCAGGCACCCACTGGTAATTCCGTCGTGCTGCTCTAACATCCTTATCATGTAAAAGCCCCCCGTGTTTCCATCAGTGACAACAGCTGAACGCTGCCTGTGCCCCCAGCTCACAAGCCGGGCCACTGCCTCGGAATGCTGACCTGTCTCCGCCGGCATCTCCTGTGGCAGAAGGGAGACAGCCAGGCCAGTAGGATCACCTTTCTTCAAAGGCAGCTTATTCTCATCGTCATTTGGGTGCTTATAAAAGTGTCTCTTTATCTCTGCAGCTTGGAAGTGTCACCAGGAACACGCATATCTGAACAACTCTTGGTTAAAAAGTCGGAGGTCTCCAGTCCTACAGATAACACCTGCTCTGGAGCGGGGAAGCTTTCCTCCCGTTCCTCACGGTCACCTGTCCTTGCCTCCCGAAAATTCTATCCACAGCCACCTCCGCTTTATCTCTGCCACCAGGGTCTTTCCGCCACATGCTTTCTCCGGTGTGCTCGAGTTTAGTTTTCCTTCATTCGTGCGCAACACCAGATTGTCAATCTGTAATTCCCCAGATCCAGTGACTTCCCACTGTCTGCTTGTTCATGAGGGTCTAAACCCACTGACGCAAGTGCTGGCAGGGGCAGAGGCTGCTCTGGGTGTCCTGGCCGGCCCCCCAAGGAGGGTGGGCAGGTGGGTGGGAACATCCCAACCAGCAAGGCCTCCCCTCGCCCAGCACACTTCCCCTGAAGAGGAGGGAAGGTGGGAAGCCCGTGCTTTCCCTGGGGAGGGGCTCTGGGGGTGCTTCCGGCTGACCCTGCACACCCGGGATGCTTCCGGCTGACCCTGCACACCCGGGGTGCTTCCGGCTGACCCTGCACACCCGGGGTGCTTCCGGCTGACCACTCCCGAAGCGGCTCTGAAAACTAGGTCGGCCCTTGCTCGGCCACTGCTGGTTCCCCACCACTTGCTTTGCTGAATCAGAGCTTTCCCTCCTGCGCCCACGACCTCAGCCCCTGTGACTACAAAGAGGCTGCCCTCAGGCCTTTGCAGCAGCCCACGGGGCCTCCCCTGGGGCTCCTAAAACCAAAAGCATTAGCACAGCCACTGGGAAGCACCTCCGTCTACTCCACGCACCCCTCACCCCTCAGGTCTCTGCACTTCTCCAACCCCAGTGTCCTTGCAGGTTGGCTTCTGATGCTGTCCTTCCTCAGTCGTCCCCGTGACCAGCATACAGCGCTTGTGACTCAGGAGGGGAGGACCACGGGGCCCTGATCACGGCCGGGCGGCCACACTCACCCCACTTAGGAACCCTCCCCAGAACAGACCCATGTCGTCCTCGGACAAACCCCGGATCTGCACCTCGTCTCCAGCAGCGCTGCCGCGGGCGACCTGAGACCCCGAGAGCCGGGAGCCAGCGTCCAGCCACGTGGCTGAGTCTCCTCCAGGCGCCGGTCAGCACCCTCCCCACCGAGGAATGGAGGTTCCGGACAGCAGCCCGTCCCTCAGCCCTCCTGGCACCGCACCAGGGAGCCAGCCTCGCTCGTCTGAGGGCAGGTTGGGAGGCTGACTGGGTAGACCCCGAGGTAAGCGGTTCCCCCAACAACGGGGCCAAAAAAACCCTGATGTGTATTGGGAAGTGAGCAGACAACAGACGGTTGTGACATTTCACTGACAGAAGAGGCCGCTGTTGACGCCTGTAAGGACCGCTCTCCAAAACGAGACACACACTGGGAGGGGCCGTCTACACGCCAACAGGAACCATTTCCGAGTGAGAAAATCAAGTGTCGTTTCCCTCATTCTCTGTACGTTTCCATAGTTTCCAACGTGTCACAAACATTTCTAGAAACAGAATGCGAGGAGAAGGCAGAGGGAAAAGATACATGTCCTTCTGTGGGGGCCCTGGTCGGCCAGCCCTCAGGGGACACAGGGTCGGTGAGCTGGGAGGGCGGGCCGGGCAGAGAACCGCTGCCTGCTGGAGGCCCGACCCTGGCTCCCCGGACACCTCATGGACGCTGTCCCCCGGCTGAAGAGGGGAAGGGCCGGTCGGCAGCGGGGAGCAGCGGTGCCTCGGGCCCAGGTGCGCTTGTGGCGGGGGCCCCCCACCCGCCGTCACAGCACAAGACTTCCTCCCGCAGAGCAGCTGGCTCACAAGGCTCTTTCTTATGTGACAATCTTCAACAAGACCGGAGGGAGGGAGGGAGGGAGGGAGGGAGGGCTGGGGGTGGGGAAAAGGCATTCCCGAGGGAAAAACTAAGACGTTCGAAAGAGTTTTGTCGGCTTGGTGGCACAAGAGAACGTCAACTCCAAATTCAAAACTCACTCTCTAGAGGCTATCTGCCAGATGGAGCCGTTTTCCTCCTGGACTACCACTTCAGCATGCCTGGATGCCTCCAGGTTTCCCGTGGATCCTTCCAGAGGGAGGGACAGAGCTATGCTCCCCTTTCCTGCCGCACGCTGGCCCGAGAGGGCGCAGCGGAAAGCCATTCCTGCCTTTCCTTGCGGCGCACGGATGCCCGCGAGGGGCTGACCCAGCACGCCGGAACACTTCACTTGCAACGAGGACGCAAAACAGCACGGGGCACTGAGGGCCCCAACCCAGCTCTACAGAGAATCCGGGCCCTCCCCCGAGCCTGGTGTGCGCTTGAAGAGAACAAGGGGTCCCCCGGCCTGCGCGCGGGGCGCCGACCCGCACGCCCGGGGGGGGCCGCCCAGCGTGGGCCGGGGAGCCGCCCCCGAGGCCCGCCAGCCACAGCCCCGCACGCCCGTTCACTTACTGATGTCCTCCATCACCACCGTGTTGTCCATCGCTACGTGGACTGCCAAGGCGCTCCACGTGTCGAAGACAGCAAGCTTCCTGACGGAAAAGGGGAGAACACACCAGTAAGCCTTCACGATCAAAGACATCCCACTTGTGCGGGGCAGGTGAAGGAAAGAGCGTCAAATGCTCTAGCGGTTTCTGCGGATGAGAAAGAGGACGACCGAGATGGTCAGCACCACAGGCGGGAGGAAGGCGGAGGCTGCGGCCCGCCTGTTCCCACCTGGGCCCCGCGCAGCCTCCACCTGCGGACACAGTCCCCGCGCCAGAGCCCCGCGCGGCATCGCCTCCGGCCCCAGCTGCACGCGGAAAGAACTGGGGCGCGAGCCCCGCCTCAGGCACCGGGGGTGTGGCCGACCCAGGCGGGCCCAGCCCCCCGCTTCTCCCAGCACCTGCACACGCAGCTCCAAAGGTGCCGGACTGACCAGCACTCGGGTCCTCCCACAGACATCTGGTCTCACAACTGCGAACAGCAGCGGAAAAGAACCGAGGCCAAAGACAAGATTCTGAAGAAACCCAGAGAGCAACCGAAGGTGCAGCGGGAAGGCGGGCGAGCGCACCCTGGGTGCTGGGTGACGGGGAGGGGCCGCCCAGGTGACAGGGAGGACCTGGTGTGTCTGGGGCCGCACGTGGAAGGCACGGGGCAGCCACACAGAGCCGCTCCCGATGGGAGGCCAGAGTGGAGGCCGGGGGGGCGCGTGCAACACGCCGCTGGCGGCCTCCCTCTCACGTCTGCCGAGGGCCAGGTGCGGGCCCGAGACCCACGGACGCACAAGACACAGAGCAGCCCCTCGTGAGGCTGACGTTCCGAAGAAGCGTGTGGGCAGCGGGCGCCGTGGAGAAGCACAGAGCAGCAGCGGGGGCACTTCCAGGGCAGGTGCAGAGTGCCTGGGAGCGAGCACAGGGTGGGCAGTGGAGGCAGGGCCCCGCGTGTGCCCACCGCTTTCCCTGGACTCGGCTGGGAAGCCCCAGGACGGTTCCGAGCAGAGAAGGGGCAGTTGGTCAACTTGCACTTTGTGAAAGCGTCACCTGCTGCTATTTCCACAGAGACTCGAGGATGGCAGAGAGAAAAGGAAGACCAAGGAGGAGGCAAAAGACGGGGCTTGGGCCAGGGTAAGGAGAGGA
Source organism: Panthera uncia (assembly GCF_023721935.1). Classification (NCBI taxonomy): domain Eukaryota; kingdom Metazoa; phylum Chordata; class Mammalia; order Carnivora; family Felidae; genus Panthera; species Panthera uncia. Next base: position 626,789 of record NW_026057584.1, read on the forward strand.
AAGCGGTGACCCCTGGTTAGAGTCTGGACACACTGGGACGGGGTGTGCCGAGAAAGAGTCTGGCGGGATCTCAGTTGCGGGCCTGAGTTCTGGAAGGACAGCACTCGCCGTTCCCTGTAGAGGAACAGGCTGGGGAGGGCGGGCAGGGGGGCCGGCTTTGGGTTCTGGCTGTTAGGTTGACCTGCCCCTCAGACACCTAAGGGGTGACGCTGAGGAAGCATGTGGACCCGGGCCTGGAGGCTGGGCACGTGGCTCTAGGAGCCGGCTGCGTGCACCCAGCAGCTGAGGCCGGTGCTGACGGGGAGAGAGCGGCCAAGGGCCCAGGCCGGCCCTGCGGTGATCCCGGATGGGGCGAAGCGGCCGCAATGGAGGCATCGACAGGGACCAGAGAGCATGACCGTGCGGCCCAGGGTTTCCAAGAGAGAACACCTGCATCGAGGGCCACCTGCTGGACAGCGGAGTAAACAGAGGACCCAAACCCGGCCTTCAGATGTGACCACTAGACTGACAGCAACCTCGAAGGAGCTCTTCAGAGCAGCAGCGGGGACGCGGAGAGAGGGAACAGCTGAGACAGGGAGAGTCCACACGCAGAGCCCGCGGACAGACCCCGTGTCCAGACACGCAGAGCACGTGGAGAGCACCCACGCAAACCAGCACACCGCACAGACCACACACACGGGCCACGCAGAGAACACCCGCAAACCACGCACACCACACAGACAGCACACCACACTCACGCGGACCACACAGCCACGGCACACACGGGCCACGTGCACCGCGGACCACGAAGACAGACCGTACGCACGGAGCACACCAGCAGAGTCACGTGCAGACCACACACACTGACCGCACAAACAGGCCAGGCACACGGGCCACACAGACCGACCACGCGCACGCACCATGCAGGGAGACTGACCGTCCGCAGACTAGGCTCCCGAGGCACGCGGGGCTGGGCCCAGGGCCCTTGAGGGCATGTGGTGGGGGCTGAGCAAATGGGGGGCTGGGGAAGAACACAGATGGGCGGGCGGGCTCGGGGCTCAGCTAGGAGGCGGACGTGCGAGAGAAGGCAGCACCTGGGTTCCTCCAACCCAGGAAACGCGACCAGGGCAGCCGGGCGGAGCTGGCAGCCCGTCGCCGCAACGAGGAGGAGCGGGCTTGGGGCCGAGGGACAAGGGCCGGTTCAGACCCGCTGAGCGAGGAGCCTGGCAAGAGCCCGGGGGGTGGGCAGCACGTGCACGAGTCAGGACGTGGAGGGAAAGCCGCAGCTGCAGACACGGGGCCCCAGGCAGGGGCAGAGCCCCACGGTGCCCACGCCATGGTGCCGTCGCTCCAGATCAGCGTCAACCTCCCAGACCCTCAGAAAGCGCCAGTGGGTGGTCCGGGCGACACACACGGGCCCCACCCAAAGTGCGCCATCTGGGTGAAGACGCTCATTTATCGGGAAACAGAAATTCCACACAGGAGACCACTTGGTGCAGCCGCCCGTGAGGGGAAGAGGGGAAGATCCCCCCACGGCCTTCAGCAAGCGAGACTCAGCGGAGTCTCGCGCTCCACTACGCCCCAGGACTCGGGAGGGACAGAGCTTGGCACGTACTTGAGGACCTGGGCGACCGTGTTGGGCCCGTACCACTGGCCGATGGACTTGCCCTCGCCGACTCCCATTTGTGCTGCAGGAAACAAGACGGGATGAGTGACGGGCACCGCAGCCCGCAGCCCTCACCCCCCCCCCCCCCCCCCCCCCCCCCCCCGAAGCGGCAGCAGCAACGCTCCACAGGAAGCCCGCACGGGCGCTCCCACCCCGGCCTCCAGCGGGCCCTCCCCACGCACACCAGGACGCTTCCTCCCGAGAGGCGCGGAGGCCACGCCAGGGCCGCCCGTCACTACGAGCCAGGACCCCAGCCCCTCGGTGAGGAGCAGGAGGGCCGGGTCACTCAGAGCTCTGCCTCTCCCCTGCCCCGCGGGAGAACACGAATCAACGCAAGGAGCGCTCGGACCCCGCGAAGGGCGCAGAGCGGGACGGGCCCTCGGGGGCAGGGTCCGGCTTTCACAGCCCCGCCGGTTGCGGGCCGGAGTGACCTACATACAGCCTCACGCCTCGCACACCCCACAGCAGAGCGGCTCTCGGGGGACCCCGCACATCCGCAGCCTCCCACCTATCTGGTGAATGGAGTAGTAACTGTCCTTTCTGTCGATGAAGGCGTTGAGCACGCTGAAGTAGCTGTCCGGCTGCCTCTTCCGCTGCGTCCACCGCCAATCTACCGGAGACACGCGGAGGTCAGCGGTACCCAAACAGCAGACAGAGGCCTTTATGCTTCTAGAACACCCAAGCCACAGAGGATACCCTTCCCTGAACCTTCCTGACGTTAACAAATTCTCCAAGCTTCCAAACACGTATGAGCTAACCCACCGGAACAAATCCACGCAGAAGACAGATGTGGTTTCAGTGACTTTATAAAGAGTTTTTGAAAGACAAACGCTCATCAGTATCCTTCACGGTCACGTTTTCGAGCTGACGAAACCCAGGGGGTCACCACTCAAGAAAACCCTGAACCCCAATCTCTGCTCCACCAGTGATCACTCTGGGTGACCTCACCCCACAGTCCCCTTTGCTGAGAACGCTGCCGTCCCTGCGCCATGACTCACCTCGGCCTAAATGCCGGCACACCAGGGCCTGGGCAAAGATCATCTGTCCACACCGCAGCATACAGCCCCAGCCTGTGTCCGAGGTGGGGCCGGTCCCCCCTGGCAGGGCAGACAGACAGACAGGCCTCGCTGTCAGAGGGCCCGGCGGGCCAGGAGGCCACGGGCGGAAGGCCCGGACGCCACCTCAGCTGCACCCCAGGTGACAGGCCATTTAGAGCCTGCTCATGCCAAGGGCACATTTAGCGGGCAGTGACGCACCCCGCCATCCTCTCAAGATGGGTGAAATATGTGAACAAGTCAGTCGCAGAGAATTAAGAGTGTGTGGAAAACATGAAAAGACAGGAAGCCTCGTGAGTATCTAGGAAACCTGAAGCTGAATCAGGAGCCATTTTCCAAGCCCCAGAAGGGCAGAGACGCAGGTGCTGCGAGAGCGGGCAGGGGCGCGTCGGCCGCAGGGCAGGAGCAGAACCGGGGGGTCAGCAACAACCCCGTGCCCTGGCAGCGGGCCCGCCCCGGGGCACAGAGCGTGTGGCCACCAGGCAGCGCAGCTCTGCGTGCCCTCTGGGATGGGCCCTGGCACGCCAGGAGACACCTGTACGTCCTATCCACCCGCAATTCCACAGGCAGGAACTGGAGGAGCAGAGATGCCAGGGTCGCCCCAGCTGGCTCCACCGTCCCCGCCCAGGTCACCTCAGAGCCTCAGACAGCCCTTCCCACGAAGCCTCTCGGGCTTTCAGAGCGCAGCGCCCCACACAAACTAATCCTCTCCGCGTAGCCAGGGCAGGAAAGAGACCACGGTGGCCCTCACAGGCAGGCCGCGTCCTTCTCGATGACTTCACCAAACCGCACAAGGCTCCTCTCAGCCTGTCCTTCTGTGCCCAGACCGCAGACCCGCAGGACAGCGGGGTCCTGCCAGCACCGCCAGGCACCCCCACCCCGCCTCAATCCCAGGGCGCAGCCGACAGGGCTCATCAGACAGTGGTGTGTGGTGGCACAGGCCTCGGGTCCGCACTCTGCAACGCTCCCCGACAGGCACCATGGCTCGGCCACACACACCTCATTCCAGGGACGCAGGAAACCGCGTCTGGGTGAGGGGCCTGAGACCAGCCACCCGTTGGCCTTCTGGTGCCCCACCACCTCCAGTGTCGGGTTCTCCAAACGGCAAAGGCCAGACCGAGCCCCGGTGCCCAACCTCTGTCCACCCCCAGGGTCCCGACGACAAAGGGTCACTCTCAGTGGGACGTACGCTCGTGCTACGTATGTAGGCACGTATATGCACGCTGCCCCTCAGCTCTCCCACGGCTAAGTGTGGAACACATCGGAAAAGGTGACGGGGGCGGGGGTGAGGGGGGCGCCTGGGTGGCTCAGTTGGTAAAACGGCGGACTTTGGCTCAGGTCATGAGGTCATGGTTCATGGGACTGAGCCCCGTGTTGGGCTCTGCGCTGACAGAATGGAGCCTGCTTGGGATATTCTCTCTCTCCCTCCCTCCCTCCCTCCCTCCCTCCCTCCCTCCCTCTCTCTCAAAATAAATAAACTTCAAAAAAAATTTAAAAAGTGACGGATACAGGGCAATGGCTTCCACACATGCTGGCCCCAAAGCAGGGAGCGAACTGTCACCACCACGGCCCGGGGACAACACTCAGACACACAAACTAGATCCTCCTGGATTGACATGCTGTGTGCTACGGTAACACACCAATTCGTGTCCCCTTCTGTTCTGCATTTTTAAATGCCGGTTGTGTCTCATTATCCTGATCTCAGGTCCCAGGAAGAAACCTTGACTTGCACACTGATAATCCCTGCCCTCCGAAGAATCAGGAGTCCTGGGTTTGGCCCCTGACTCTGCCACACCAGGGGCGAGCCCTCAGCTGGCTTATATTTAGTTCAGGTTGCTACAACAATTAAAACGAAGTGGACAAGGGGCGCCTGGGTGGCTCAGTCGGTTGAGCGGCCGACTTCGGCTCAGGTCATGATCTCGCGGTCCGTGGGTTCGAGCCCCACGTCGGGCTCTGTGCTGACAGTTCAGAGCCTGGAGCCTGTTTCAGATTCTGAGTCTCCCTCTCTCTGACCCTCCCCTGTTCATGCTCTGTCTCTCCCTATCTCAAAAATAAATAAAACATTAAAAAAAAAAAAACAAAACAAACAAACAAACAAAAAAAAAAAACGAAGTGACAAATAACTAGCATCCTGAAGTTAACTGTCAAGTTTCCCTCCTCATACGACGTACGTATCGTCACAGGTTGTAACAGACAGAGTACTTACCAATGGCTGGGAAGTTTTTCCTGTATGTAAACCAAAGTCTGGACGCCACGTCGGACAAGATCTCATCCTTTTCTAGGGATTATTTAAAAGAAGAAAACACAGCCTTAACTTGGTAGATCACGTGTCACAGAAACTTAGCAGGTAACTATTATTACCACAAAACGCTTTTTGTAGACTGAGCCCCGTGAGCACAGCAGGCCTCACCACGGCTAATACCTGTGGAAATGCTGTATTTTCTACCCAGTATCCACACAGGCTCTGAGGTCTCCGGGAAATCTTCAAATTCGGCAAATCGAAGAGTGTCGTAGGTCAGAGTAGCTATTGAAACCAAACACACAGTGATCCCATTTTTATGATTTCAGAGAACAGCATCAGAGACTATCTCTAGCATTTCTGTATAAAGAGCTAGGTGGAATTCTGCATCTCCGCAGGGTTGTGCCAGCTATCTGCCCCCCCCACCCCCTCCCCGCCGAGCCTCACCTTCTGGCAGACACGTAGGTGAGGCCCACTGGGCCAGGCCCAGGGCAGGGAAGAACTTAATTCTTTTTTTCTTGTAAGAGTTTTTTGTCTTTGTTTTTTTTGTTTGTTTTTCCAAGAGAGAGACACGGAGAGTGAGAGAGACAGAGGGGGAGAGAGAATCCCAAGCAGGCTACACATTCAGCGTGGAGCCCAATGCTGGGCTTGGTCCCGTGCTGAGGCCATGACCTGAGCCAAAATCTAGACTCAGGCGCCCCATTAAGTACTTGTTTTAAATTTAAACCTACGGGACAAAAGTAGCCCTGGCATCTCAGCGCGCACGGGGGTCTGCAGACTGAACAGACGGTGGAGTAAACGTCCCCTAGGAGCATGTGTCCAGATGCCGTGGGGGAAGGCAGGCACTTCAGGGGCAAGAAAACAAGCTCCTGGACGACGAAGCCAGATGCAGAGGGCGGGACACAGACTCCCAGAAACAGACCCAGAGGCCCCTGCGAGCTGTTTCCACTTCGCCGACGCTCTGAGAACAAGGCCACCGGCTCCCACCTGCTAAGGAGGTTGCCGTGTGTGGAGCTGGCAAGTCCCGAGCACCACTTAATACTGTGTTGCTTCGACTAAGAACCTAGAGAGGCCCAGGGTCCCTCTCTGTCCTTGGACCCGGCTGAGGAAACCCCGTGCACACAGTCTGCAGACCCGGCCGAGCACACACGGACACCCGCGAGGCAAGGTGCACAGTAGGTCCCGGGCCCCCCAACTCTGTGGCTGCTCCTCACGGAACAAAAATGCACAGCTCTCATCTGCTAGCTCCCAAGCCTCAGTGGCACCTAGTCCCTTGTACCCTTCACCTGTAGCTTCCCCAAAATCTTTGGAAAATCTATCATAATAGTTTCTCCCACATCTGAATTTACTTTTTGACAACAGCCCCACCTTTTGGTAACAACGATATATTGATTTTTAAAACCCCAAGACAAAAATATTATAACAAATCATCTGCAGCTTCACACCCAGCGGTGAATCTCCTTCCAGAAGGCTACGTGTGGACCCACACACGGAACTACACCACACCCGTGATTTCCTCCTCTCTGTCCTGGACAACGACGCGGTCAGTCCACACAGACACAGAGCTCCAGCAAATGTCCACCGGTCTCACGGTGTCCCGCTGCACAGATGTCCATGCCCTGAGCGCTCAAGCGCCCGGTTTCCTGCGTGAACGTCCCAGCCTATCGGTCCGTGCTGTGTGCAATCCCCTGGGGGTGTCGGGGGTGTGGCGCTGGCAGTGGGGGTTCAAATCCCAGCTCAGGCACTCACAGCTTCTCAGTTCTTTGGGCTCCTTGACCTCCTGGTGTAGAAATTTCCTTACCCGTAATATGGGGGGGTAGGGGGGAAAGTAACAGGATGCTCTCGCAGTGCGACTGCAACGTGTCCGTGAAATCCTCCCCGCGAGGCGCTCACACAGAAGCTGGCAGACTGAAGGGCTCCGAGGTCAGCTGGCATCATTAATATCGAGGACGAGGACGCAGACCTGAGGCTCAAAGGCGCGCAGCTGTACTCCCCCCACGAGGCGAGGCCGCGCCGGAGGCGCGCTAATGCCCGTCGCGGGGCTGGCCACCAGTGCTCCGCCCACAGAGACATCCACAGCAACAGAAGACCCCGTGCTGGCTACTTAAAGAATCCCCTGGCTGTCAGGAACCCAGACCCAGCCCTGCCTTTTTTTCCCACCCCAAATCAGATGGCATCAGAACAGTCTTGCGCTTCCAGAGAAGCCTCGCCGCCCAGAGCGCCTGAGCAGGACGCAGGCACCGGGGCGTCACTCGCTGGGCTTCGGGCTCATGCAGGGGCCCTGCTCGGTGCGTGTGACTTGCCCACGCTTCCACCATGAGGAAGAGCCCCAGCCCAAGGCTACCTCCCCCTCCTTTGTTAGGGACGATTCTGGTCTCTGCACACAACTGCAAACGCTACGCTGGAACGGACTCGAGTTCCACCTTCTCACGGGGCTGTAAACACCGCGATGCCTGTTACCTCTCTCTCCATCATCAGGACCTCTGGGCCGTAACCCACGCGGACACTCAGCTATTCTCAAGGGGAAAGGAGGCAAACAACTTGTCTGGGCTCAAGTGACACCACCACAGGACCACACTCTCATCCTGCTCTACGAACGTCTGAGGTCCTCCTACGGCCGCAGCCGTCAACTAGGGGTGAAGGGATCTCTTACGACCCTGAGGGCTACCGAGTACCCCGGGCGGCATCTCCCCCGTGCACCGCGTCAGGGGTGCGGCACACGTCAAAGGGCCACCACTCCGTGTGAAAGCTGGGGCCCCTCTGAAGTTGAGAGGTTTTCATCAGTGAGGTGGCAAAACGCAAAGCAGGTGTATTTCTTAGGTTTACCAGCGAAGTTTATAGGCAACCACGCCAACTTCAGAGGGAAAGGAGTAAGAGGCGTCCCTTTTACACCGGTCACCAAATTTCATACCAGAGCTAACAAAATTATGGGTTGCGTGCCCTCAGATCCTTTACTGCCCCAGCCAAAAGCAAGCAAGGAGCCAGACACTTGAAGGGAATGAACTACACCAGGGAGTGACCCCAGCTCTTGCCAGATCAGCAGGAGCCTTGAAGCGAGGGCACACGTTACCTGCGGGTCCCCAGAGAGTGCTGCCGTGCCCCTGTTCCCCATGTCCCCTCACGCCACTGTTTCTCCTGCTCCTGCCCCTCCAATGACCGCCCCGGGGGGGTGCAAGTCACATCCCATCCGCCTCTGGAACCAGCTGCAGACACACTGCCCCCAGGGCACCGCGGCGTCCTCAGACAAGGACCGTGGTCGCCTCCCGGTCCTGGGGGACACTGCCTGTCGAACACACTCCCCGCCGTGTGGAACCAGAAGGCTCACCCTCACTTGGTGGTGACCTTTCTCTGCCTTGGTCCTCTCATCGGTACAACGGGGACGGTGTGAGGAGGAAACCTGAAAGGCTCTGTGCCACAAGGGGTCCCATGGACCTGCGGCAATTCAGCCCAGGAACGCAACCGAAGGACCCCTCGTCCCCGTGCGGCCACCAGAGTCCTGCCCGGCAATCCCCCCGCCCCGGAGGACGGGACCCGCCTGGTGTCCCCACAGCCCGGCACCCTCATGGCGCCTGGACCACACCAGCAAGCTCCTGGCCCTTCCAGATTGTACTCTCCAACAAAGACAATGTTTTCCTAAATGCATGCACGTCCGAAGTTCAACTTTGTAGCTGCCGGGATATTTGGTTCTGGGCAAGAGAGCCCACCTGCTGGCTGCAGGATGCATGCCCGGGTCCCCTGACCACGGAGTGGGGACACAGCCACTGGCTCTGCCCAGGGGTGTGGGGACACAGGCTGGTGCAAGGTCCCAGCAACATGTGCGGCACGCAGCCGTGGTTTTCAGCACCCCCTCTTCCTCTCTTTCATATCCTCTTGGGCCTCACATTTCATGGGATGGAACTAAATCTCCCTTCCCCTCAGAGAACACTTTTGCCGTTCGTGTTAATTTGGTCAAAACACGTATTAATGACCCTGCAGAACGGAAAATGTTACAGGTGACCCGTTCAGAAAACAGTTCAATAGACAAACCAGCACTTTCCTCCTTTAAAACTCAGCTCGCAACGCCTGAACAAAGTGGCCAACACGGGAGGCCACTCGTCCACCAACTCTGCTCACATCGGCCGGCGGCCTCTGCCTCCTTCCCAGAGAGGCTGCGGCAAATTGATGAGCCCTTTATCTAATTTCATCACCATCCCGTGTGATCTCAATCCTGTGTGAAGCAGTTCACATACCTTCCACGTTAAAAAGGGTCAAATCCCGAAAAGAACGCCGGTCTCCCGACTCCCAGGAAATGACTAACCCCCACTAAGGTGACGCGCAGGACGAGAAGGGCTGACAGGTGCCATTTGCCGTGAGAAAGGGGCTCCTTCAGAGGCACTTGCGTTCAGTTGGTCACCTGGGTCCCAGACACTTGATTTTCCACATTTTCCTCCCTGATCACATCCGGAAGAAGGAACAGAAAACCCTTTAATAGCATGCTAATTCCATCAGGAAAGAAATGTTCTGATTTATGTTATTAATTTGACAGAAAAATAGGGAACTGTGCTCAACGAATGTCACCAATTTCTCTCCACTTAGTACCAATCACACTGTAACCCAACCAGGGAGAAATACAAAATACACGCACCACTAGCTCTTTTCAAGCTTATTGTAAAGCATCACGTTTCAAAGACATTTCCCCAAAATATCCACAGCTTCTGAGAGATCATGTTTTATAAACAAAATCAAAAGAAGCGTTCTCCCTTTCCTTTAAAAATGTTTATGCTAAGGAGCACCTGGGTGGCTCAGCCCCGACTTCCGCTCAGGTCATGATCTCACGGTTCGTGAGTTTGAGTCCCACATCAGGCTCTGTGCTGACAGCTCAGAGCCTGGAGCTGCTTCGGATTCTGTGTCTCCCTCTCTCTCTGCTCCTCCCCTGCTTGTGCTCTGCCTCTCCATCTCTCTCAAAATCTCTTAAAAATAAACATTAAAAAAAAAAATGTTTACACTTAAATCTTTTCAATTTAAAAAAATTTTTTTTTAACATTTTATTTATTTTTGAGACAGAGAGAGACAGAGCATGAACGGGGGAGGGTCAGAGAGAGAGGGAGACACAGAATCGGAAGCAGGCTCCAGGCTCTGAGCCATCAGCCCAGAGCCCGACGCGGGGCTCAAACCCACGGACCGCGAGATCGTGACCCGAGCCGAAGTCGGACACTTAACCGACTGAGCCACCCAGGCGCCCCGTTTAATTTTTAATTTTAGACACAGAGAGAGTGAGAAAGCAGAGGAGGGCAGAGAGAGGGAGACAGTCTCAAGCAGACTCCACACTGTTACCACATACCCTGATATGGGGCTCAAACCCATGAACTGTAAGATCACGACCTGAGCCCAAACCAAGAGTCGGATGCTCGACCGACTGAGCCACCCAGGCACCCCAGAAAATGTCTGTTTAAAATAGCAGGTTTGCAAGTAATTACTTTCTAAAATCCCTAATAGTTTACATGAAGATGTTGGCGGTTCAATTCTGAATAGAAGGAAGAGACAGGAAAAGTACCCGGAACGTCAGTGACCCCAAGAACTAGAAAATAACGCGCTCACGAGCACACCAGACAGAAGGCCACTCTGAACCCTGCTGCCCCACAGGGATCAGCAGCCCCTCTCGCCGTTTACACCTTCGTGTTACAACAGGCCAGCTTTACGCGGCAAACTCTCCAAACCGAAGTCCTTACAGTGCAGAGTGGAGAAGTGTCACAGATTGAAGCTCTGCTTCAATTACCAGCCACGCACCAGACACAGCGCGAAGGCCTGCGCGCACAGGGTGCCAGCTCTGTCCTCAGGGGACGGGCGGTACAGCTCTCTAACCGCTGGCACCGGTCAGTTCCCTGAACCCAGAGCGTGTCTTGACACAAGTGCTGGGGGCTCAGGGGAGAACACAACGGGCCCGTAGCCAGCCTGCCGCCTTCTGGACCCTTATGCCCCGGCCGGCAGCCCTGGGCACCCCTCCTAGGCCCCTTCTTCTTCCTCCTCTTCAGACCATCAGCGACTCCTCCAAAGTGGCTTCCCACACACTTGAACCTCTAGTCCAGGCCGGGGACCCAAACCTCCCCGGACGTTGCAAAGCAGATGTCGAACAACAGTCAACACGTACGAAGCCAAACTCCCAACAGCTTCCCCACCGGCACCACTCCCAAGGTCCTCCCCGGCAGTTTCTCAGCTCAGGCCACAAACCTCAGCCCCACCTTCGACTCCTTCCTCTCGTCCCCTCCTACCACCCCATCACCTCCAACCCACAGACAGTCCTGTTGTCTCAAGCCTCCAACACATCCAGAATTTGACCCAACTAAGTAAGGTCCGCTGGGCTTCCTTGCAACAGGCTCCCAACCAGAGTGTCCCTACTGGAGCCTCCCTACCGGCCTCCTGGCTTCTGCCCTTGCCCCTCTCAGCACGAGCAGCATTCCCGGACGGAAGAGCCAGAGTGAGTGTGTGCAACACATTTCCCATCACGGTACTCCTCCACTCAAAACCTCCCAAAGAGTCACCAACTTGCTTAGAATAAACGGCCCAGTCCTGTGCCTGGGCCCAATTCGTCTCTCTGCCTTCAGCTCCTAAGCTCTCATCCCACCTGCTGCACCCCGGCCACACTGGGCCACCTGCCCTTCCTCCTACGCTGCTTTTGGGTCTCAGTCAAAACTTACCTCTGTCTGCAGAGACACCCTGCCCATGACTCCAACCCTCCTGGCCCACATCCCGCTCCCACGTGAGCCGCATGGCTTTTGTCTATTCTGTTCACTTCGCTAGCCAGGGCCTAGAACAATGCCCAACACAAACCTCTCACTCAACAATAAATGTAGTTTATCAAATGGATCACCGTAAAAACAGAACCACCAGGAATTGCGTAAGATTTGGTCAAAGAAGGCAGAATCCGTAAGGACTCCAGGGATCAGGGGAGGCTGGATCGTTAATCATCCCTAAAAGGATGCACAACATCACGTCAGGAAAAAAACCCTCCACTGCAGCTTACAGACACCACACGTACTTTTATCAGCATCACCAGAGGCCCTCAAGTGCGAACACCTTCTGGTACTTTGAAACAGCTTTGGTGTTTTCCCTGGAGACGACTTCAGGGAACCACCATGTGGCTACCCCTAACTTTAACCTGCTGATGTTCACGTGCACGGCAATACAACCAGCATTAAACCATGTTTTCCCCCTTAACCAACTCTCCCATGTCAAAGGTCTACAGTTTCTGAGCAGGGCTAACTTCAAGAAAGTGGATAAATAATTCTATTCCTTTCTCCACCCTGTGCCCCCTGCCCCCAGCAAACAGTAAAACACTCTCTGACACTTCTTTTTAAAACAGACCTCACAGGGGCGCCTGGGTGGCGCAGTCGGTTAAGCGTCCGACTTCAGCCAGGTCACGATCTCGCGGTCCGTGAGTTCGAGCCCCGCGTCAGGCTCTGGGCTGATGGCTCGGAGCCTGGAGCCTGTTTCCGATTCTGTGTCTCCCTCTCTCTCTGCCCCTCCCCCGTTCATGCTCTGTCTCTCTCTGTCCCAAAAATAAATAAAAAACGTTGAAAAAAATAATTAAAAAAAATAATAATAAAAAATAAAACAGACCTCACAAAAAATAACCTCTTTAACCTGCTCTTTTGGGAATCTGGGCAACAGTCTCCACCACAACTTAACGCGTTTATTATTTTTTTTTAATGTTTTTATTTATTCTTGAGACAGAGAGAGAGAGCGTGCGCGCGCGAGCGAGGGAGGGGCAGAGAGAGGAAGACACACAATCCAAAGCAGGCTCCAGGCTCCGAGCTGTCAGCACAGAAGCACAGAGCCTGACACGGGGCTCGAATCCACAACCCTGAGATCATGACCTGAGCTGAAGTCGCAGGCTTAACTGACTGAGCCTCCCCAGCACATTTAAAGGACAAGATGCTACAAATCATTGAAATACTGGCCATATACGTTTGCATTCATTTCCAAACTGAGATTTCAGTAAGTTTTTGTTGCCATTGCCAGAAGAAAGACACAGCAGACAATGCCATCCAGGATGACAGGTGGGATGAAACCAGGTGGGGGAGGGGAGCGGTGCTTGAAGGCCAATCACTCCCTATAATGAACGAAAAGGCTAAGACTGCCCTGGAAATGCTTTCAAGGCTACTGAACAAAGACCCAAAATAGCTTGCCAGCAAAAATGAAGGGACGGTCTCTCCTCTGAACAGAAGCACGATGAGACAGACCAAAACACCACATATGCGGATATTCGCACATGTACGTGTACACACGGATAATACACACACCCTCCCGCTCGGCCACATACTTTGCATTAGGACCCCAAGAAGTTAAGTTATGATGAGATGAATTCAGGTGCTCTCTTCAACCACGGAAAGGAAGCTGGCATGATCTACTGGTCACTGAATTTAAAAAAGAAGAAGAAGAAAAAGAAGAAGAAGCGCGTGCCGTGAGTATGTTTCTGGCCTCCAGAGAGTTCAAGAGTCTCCTCCACTTCTTAATTCCCGGGGCATGGGGAGCGGGTGGGGGAAGACAAGGCATTCTCCGGCCGCAGTTTCTAGAGCCAGCTCCGCCCGACCCCCAGCAAGCGCCCGACACCGAGGCGCTGTCCCGTCTCGGACGCCAAGCCGCCCCTTCTCGTCCGAGCTGGCCTTGGGCCTGTCGCCGGGCGCCCGGGCGGGACCGAGAAGGCGCCGAGACACGCAAACACCCGCTGTCACATCCGCGCCGGCCTTCCCACGGACGCCGTCCCCGCCCCGCTCCGCCTGAAGGCCAGCTCCGCCCCGCGGTCCCGCGCCCAGCCCTCACGCCCGCCGAGGCCGGGCGACACCCCGGCGGCCGAGGGGCCAGGAGAGCGCCGCCCGCGGGTAGCCCAGCGCCCGCTCGGGCCCTCACCTGCGTCCATCTTCCCTCTCCGGCCGCCGACTGAGAGCGGCGTCGCTCCGACGGTTCCGCAGCGCGACGCGACGGGCCGCTGCCGGGGCCAATCCGGGCCTAGCGGGAGCGGGCGGGGCCGGAAGTGAGGGTGGAAGCGCACGTCCGCCATCTTGGCGTACGGCGGGGCCCAAAGCCGAGGGCTGGGCCCGCGCGCTCGGCTCCCTGGCGGCCTGCACCGTTCGCTCCGGGGACCTCGGCAGCGACCCGTTGGGCTAGCGGAAGCAGACGCGGGCGGGCGGCGGGACCCCGGGGTGGGGGGGCGCGTCAGCCCGCCGTGCGCCCGGGCCGCCGGCGCGGCCATCTTGCCGTACGGACCGGCCGGCGCGCCATGCCGCCGTACGGGGCCACCGGCCCGGGGCGCCCCCGCCCACCCTCGACGCCTGGAGCCTCGGGCTGCGCCCCGCCTGGTGCTGGGGAACCCTGGCACGCCGAGGCCCGGCCTGGGGGCCGGGCGGCCGGGCGGCCGGGCGCGCGCCGCCATCTTGCCGTACGGGAGCCGCGGGGGCCGGCTCCCACGTCCCGCAGCCGTGTCGCCGCGCGCCCTCCCCTCGGGGCGGTCCCGCTCGCGGCGCGGCGAGGCGAGGGCCGGAGCCTGGCGGCGGCGCGGCGGCCTGAGGCCCGAGATGGTGATCTGCTGCGCGGCCGCGAACTGCTCCAACCGGCAGGGCAAGGGGGAGAAGCGCGCCGTCTCCTTCCACAGGTA
>NW_026057584.1:641758-642501 GCF_023721935.1 Panthera uncia
GGCCACGCCCCCGCCCGGCCCGGCCCGGCCCGGCCCGGCACCGCGGGGAAACTGAGGCCGCGCGTGCCGGCCCGAGGCGGGCGGCCCTCGGTGCGCCGGGCCTCGGGGCCGGTCCCGCGAGTGAGTCAGCGCGGGGCGCTGTGTGACCTTGGCCCGGGCCGCCGTCTCTGGGCCGGGCGTCTCGGGCCACCGCGGCCACCCCGGCGCCCACCGGCGGCCGCTCTGCGGCCACCGGCCTTCCGCCCTTCCGCCACCGGGCACCTACCCCACGCCGACGTGGAGGCCACCCGGCGCCCACCTTACGGCCGCCACCACCCTCTCTCACCTCGGCCCCGCGGCCACCCTGCGCTCCATTGATTCGGGCTGGCCCCGCCGGTTTCCAGACAGTGTGTGCTGGAGACGCTCTTAGCTTAGTTGTCCTCTTGCGTTTGCTGTGACTTTTGTGCTCTTTCGATCGCGAGGGAGCCCGCCTTGAGTCGAGTGATCAGGACTGGGGCCGAGCAGATGCAAGTTGTGCCTCGAGGACTGACACGCGCTGCCACACGCTCTGCCAGCAGGAGGGTCCCGGCGGTGGCGCCGAGAGGTGGCCCTGCCGCTCTCAGGTGCGTCCCTGGACAGTCGTGCTGGCTGCATCCTGCGCACCAGCAGGGCGAGGCCCGCTGTTCACGGGGGGGGGGGGGGGGGGGGGGGGGGGGCGCCCGGCCCCCCCGCGCCCCCCCGCCCGCCGGCGCGCCCGCCCTGCC
>NW_026057584.1:642601-649342 GCF_023721935.1 Panthera uncia
CTTCCCCGGCCCACTCTTGGAGCCCGCGCTCCTGGCCGCTTCTTCCTGGCCAGGCCTGGCCCCCCTCTCTGAGGGATTCTGGAAATGGGCCGCTCAGCCCGTCCTCTTCCCTCCGACTCGCTCCCTGGAAAGCCTCCGTGCAGACACTTGTGTTTCTGTTTTAAAAACTTGAATCCTGTTGGTTGCCGGTAGTTTGGTTGAGAGTTCTCAGGGGGTTGTTTTCTTCAGTTGTTACAATCTATCAAAAGAGCTGATAGCAGATTGTTTTAGAGGTCAGCCACCGTGCTTTCTGGAGTTTTGTTCAGACCCTGTGTCCGGAAACTTTTGATACTGCTTTCACAGATGAGGCAAATCAGTGCAGAGTCGCTTCTCTTGGCCGGCATCCATAGTGGTCTTCGCTGGTAAGGGCAAAGGGTATGGGGATCAGGGTCTTGGGGAAATGGGCTCACAAAACATTGCGGAAGTGTGGAAGGTCGCGTTGCATTGGACTTCCTGGGGTGTTAGTATCTGCCTGGCCCTGGTCCTGGTCCAGGGTGGCCTCAGGTGGGGCAGAGACGGCCCTTGGGAGGAACCACCCACCCCACCCCCAGGGCAGAGTTTGGTCCGACTTTTGTAAATAGGGATCTTGTCTAACAATGAGAAGAAACGACTGCTAAGTGTTGTCGTGTTTTCTAGGAGCTAGTTGCTTTTTAAAAGACACTTTTGCTCCCGGCCGTGGAAATGTAGTAGAAACCCGGGACTGCAGCTTTGAATTATCCGCAGTTGCTGGAGTCACAGCTCTAGCTGTGAGGGTCGGGCTTCAGGCAGGCCGTCTGGGATGCTCTCCTGACCCCTTGCTGGCCAGCGCCTGACCTGGCCCCTAACTAGGAGACCAGCCGTCCCTGTTTTCGCACCTGGCATCATGCCTCCGAGGCACACCAGGAGGGCAGTTGTGCTGTGCGTTTCTAGGAACTATTCCCAGGGCTTCCCCAAGCCTTTCCTGTAGTCGGACGCCCTCCTGTGTGATCTCTCCGAGCATTCTGTGTCCCTACGGGACATTCACCACAGCCTGGGAGGAGTTACCTTCGTTCTCTGCCCTACAAACCGTGAGCTCCTTGTGGGCAGGTGGTGAGGCTGGCTGGCTTCTATCTCACAATCACTTACAAGCAGAAGGTGTTCCTTACGTTTTTACTTAAGTTTTAAATGAGTAAAGTCAACGCGGCGTTGGGTATTTGCAAAACCACTTGTTCGCTTTCGTGACTGATATGAATTTAGGAGGAGACATTTAGCTCTTTTTTTCTAATTCTCTGTCATTCTTCCTGCAGGTTCCCCTTGAAGGACTCAAAGCGTCTGATCCAGTGGTTAAAAGCTGTTCAGAGGGACAACTGGACCCCCACCAAGTACTCTTTTCTCTGCAGTGAACATTTCACCAAAGACAGCTTCTCCAAGAGGCTGGAGGACCAGCATCGCCTGCTCAAGCCCACGGCCGTCCCCTCCATCTTCCACCTGCCTGAGAAGAAGAGGAGCACCGGAGGCCATGGCCGCACGAGGAGGAAGGACACCAGAAAGGCCTCGGCGGGCCTGAGGGGACACGCGAGCGGGGCGGACGGAAAAGGAGCTGCAGGTGCGTCGTCGTCCTCAGGTGCAAACCCAATGGCCAAGCCCGGGGCCCGGAAGGTGAAGCAGGCCGCGCCGCAGGGTGAGACCGCCCCCGGGGCCGCCCAGGAAGCCACCGGTCGGGAGCGGGCGCCGCAGGCCCCAGCAGGAACTCCGGCCGATGGCTCGGCCGCCGCCGCCGCCAGCAGTCAGGGCGAAGCATCGGCGTCTGCAGTAGACGCCGGCGGTGAGAGCGCCGCCGCGCCCGACGGAGGCCTGGTGGACAAGAGTGGCATTTCCGTGGATGACTTTACCCCGCCAGGGTCTGGGGCCTGCAAGTTCATTGGCTCACTTCATTCTTACAGTTTCTCCTCCAAGCACGCGCGAGAGAGGGCGTCTGTGCCCCGAGAGCCCGTTGACCGAAAGAGGCCGAAGAGAGACGTGGAGCCCGGCTGCAGCGGGACCAGCCTGGGGCCCGACAAGGGCTTGGCCCAGAGCCCCCCGAGTTCATCGCTCACGGCGACGCCTCAGAAGCCCTCCCAGAGCCCCTCCGCCCCTCCGACGGACGTCACCCCGAAGCCGGCGGCGGAAGCCGTGCAGAGCGAGCACAGTGACGCCAGCCCCATGTCCATCAACGAGGTCATCCTGTCGGCGTCGGGGGCCTGCAGGCTCATCGACTCGCTGCACTCCTACTGTTTCTCGTCCCGCCAGAACAAGAGCCAGGTGTGCTGCCTGCGGGAGCAGGTGGAGAAGAAGAACGGCGAGCTGAAGACCCTGCGGCAGCGCGTCAGCCGCTCCGACAGCCAGGTGCGCAAGCTGCAGGAGAAGCTGGACGAGCTGCGGAGAGCGAGCTTCCCCTACCTGAGCAGCCTGCTGCCCCTGAGCCGCGGTCAGTACCGGCCTCGCGGCCCCCGCGCCGCCCGGCCGTGGGAGGGGGTTCTCGCCGCGTGGCCGCCGGGCCCCGGGCACCCGCGCGTCTCGGGAGGAGGCCTCTGTCGGAGCTGCCCTGGGAGACGGAGAGCCGGGTTGGGGCCCTGCCTCGCGCCAGGGCACCCGAAGGGCGTCTGTGGCTCTGAGGGTTGGGCCAGTGGGAAGGGAGGCCTGTGCCGTCTGCCGGGGGAGCCAGAACCCCCAGTGCGTGGCTTCCCACCGGCCGGGGGTGGGGGTGGGGCATCCGCTCCCGCACCCCTCACACGAACCACGGTTCCAGACGAGTTGACCTCTTGACGTGAGTGCAGTAGGCTCAGCAAGCTATTGGAAAAGCGGTAGGAGACTCTTAAAATCGTGGGGAGTTTCTTTCCGTTAGTGATTTGAGGAATATCCTTGAAGTTAAATCGTTTTGAACGTCAATAGTTACTTTAGTGCGCCTGCTCGTGCTTTCTTTCAAAATAAAAAACCTTAGGGGCGCCTGGGTGGCTCAGTCGGTTAAGCAGCCGACTTTGGCTCAGGTCATGATCTCATGGTCCATGAGTTCGAGCCCGGCGTCGGGCTCTGTGCTGACCGCTCGGGGCCTGGGGCTGCTTCGGATTCTGTGTCTCCCTCTCTCTCTGCCCCTCCCCTGCTCGCTCTCTCTCTCTCAAAAGTAAATAAACATTAAAAAAAAAATTTTAATTTAAACATCTATTCAAGTAGAATGTATTCTGTTTTATAAAAATTAAGATGCTACGGAAATAAGGGGGCTTCACAAGTGAAAATTCCTGTTTCTCACTTATCTCTGACCTAGTGCTTTTTAAAATTTCCTGTATGATATTTTAGATTATCGTCTATGTTGTCACATACGTGTCTTTCAACCTATAGGTACAGGCAGGTTGGATATATATTTTGTGAGTTTCTCAGCTACGTTTCTACTTTTCACCCTGCCTTTCTACTTAGTACTTGTAAAAAACTGCTTTCTAGATATTCCCTACATTTTGAGTGTTACGTGTTTTACCTGTTAAGTATACATGGAAAACATTTTCCTACTTGTTGTTCATGTGATCTGGATCAATATTTGTCTTCCTGGGTGTGACGAACACTTCTTTGGGAAGAGGCTCCCAACGTGACTGGCTGGGACATCCTGGATCCCAGGGCAGCAGCCGCGCTCAATATGAAACCAAAGCAAGAAAACAGCCCCATCCTGTGCAAAGTGCACGCTGGGGGAGGGACAGCCCCAGCTGAGGGTCACCGACGTGCTTACTGGTGGAGGTAGACCCGCTCACTACTTTACGGTACCTTCTCCTCCTGGCCAGACTCCCAGGGGCCGTCACTGTTTCGGGTCTTTCCTTTGCTCCATTGAGCGAGGCCGCCTTGTTTCCGCTTCATAAATCCTCACTTCTTTCTGCTTTCTCCACTGTTACTTGGTTTTCTTGGTTGTTCTGGCTCCTTGGGGGGAAGAGGGTGTTTCCGGATGCCTGCAGGTGGAGGTGTGTCCGTCCCATTGGCCCGAGAGGATTTGTCTCTTGCAGCTCTCATCGCTGGTCGAGAGGATTTGTCTCTTGCAGCTCTCATCGCTGGTCGAGAGGATTTGTCTCTTGCAGCTCTCATCGCTGGTTGTTTCTAAATAGTTTCTAATTTCAGTCTGTGTTCCCTCTTTGAGTTATTTAGAAGGGCGTTGACATTTTTCAAGTTGGGGGAGGGGAGCTAATTTTGTTGTAGGTTTTTTTTTTTTTTTTTTTTGGCGGTTTTAAATATTCCATTAATTTCTTTCTTTCAAAATGTGTGTTTTTAATTCCAGCGTAGCTGACATACGGGGTTGCACGAGTTTCAGATGCACGGGGCAGTGGTTCCCTAGTCGTGTACTTTCTCCGCGCATCAGGACGAGTGTCCTGTCGATCCCCTCCCCGTTTCTCCCAGCCCTCAACCTCCTCCCCTTTTTTGTGATTATTTTTAAACTTTATTGCTTTAAGGTCGTATTTGGTTTTTGGCCCCTTTCAGGATTTCATTGTGGCTTAATATGCAGCTTGTTGTCGTGACTGTCGCTGTGGTTTGAGAAGAATGTATCCTCCCCGCTTGTTGGTTCCATGGCTCTCTGTCTCACTGAGCCTCCGTCTGGCTTGTTAACAGGTCTGTGTCCTGACTCACCGAATCCCTTATCTCGGGGACAGAAGGGTGACGTGCCCAGCCTTCCTGGGCGTCTCCTTGGTGCTGCCATGCGTCCCGCGGCCCTGTGTGAGACGTCCATGTGGTCCTGACTGTTACCACCACGGAATGCCCCTTTCTGTCCCAATTTGAGTATTCTTTACCTGCTTACTTTTGAAAACTTTTTATATTCCTCTATCTTTTAGCTATATTTTAACCCAATCGGAGAGTGTTTGCGTTTTTTTAATAAATTTTTTTAAACGTTTATTTATTTTTGAGAGAGAGGGAGAAAGAGTGCAAGTTGGGGAGGGGCAGAGAGCCACAGAATCTGGAGCTGTCAGCACAGAGCCTGACATGGGGCTTGAACCCACGAACCATGAGATCATGCCCTGAGCTGACTGAGCCACCCAGGCACCCTGTCTTTCCTGCCTTTAGAGTAATCCATTTATAATTGTGATTATCGATAAGTTGGAATCTGTGCCTGTTGTTTTGTGTTTTAATTTGTTAGGCTTTTTCGTTTCTTTTTCTGTGCTTCTGGTGGATGTCTCTCAGCTTTCGAAGCTAACTGTTGAAGCCCATCTTTCTGTGGTGCTTAGAGCTTGGGCCGCTGGGTTCCACAGCCCAGCGCCTCCACGCTTCTGTCCCGCCCCCCTCCCCCACCCGCCTGGACCGTGCGTGTCCTCTACTCCCGTACTCAGGTCTCCTCTGTCTAGGGGCCTAGGGGCCGTAATGAGGTGCAAGCACGCGGTTGGTGGGTCACTCCACTCGCCACCGTTTGTTGTTTGCTTCCTCTCCAGAAAGAGTTAATGGCATTTTTGTAAGTCCTACCCTCGTAAGGTTTTGAGAGGGGTTGAGTTTGAAATGCTGATGCCAGGAAACCATCCATTCTCTCAGAGTTGCCCGTGTGTGCGTGTGTGTGCGTGTGCGTGTGCGTGTGTGCGTGTGGTGTCAGGATGAGGTCAGGGGTATTTAAAGCCACGACTGAATGGGGTTTCCTGGAGAAGCTGTAGCTGGGGAAGGGGAAGGAGCCAGGCCCGGCCCGGGAGCCGGCTGTTTGCGGAGATGCGGCTGAAGAGGGCCCCGGAAAGGGAGAGTGAAAGAGGGAGCGTGGGGTCACGACAGCCCAGAGGGGAGATGAGGGTAAGCAGCTGGGCTGGGCCCAGCTCTGATCAGAGTGGGGAAAAGATGGCTGGGCTCAGCCACACGGGGTCACTGGTGACCGCGGTGTCCTTGGAGCGGTGGGAACGCTGCTGGGTCGGTCTAGGGCGAGTGAAAGGCAGCACTGGGGCACTTTAAGAGGGTTGGCCGTGAAGAAGTGGACTGTGGGCAGAAACCCCGGGGAACGTGGCTCTCGGGGAGACTTGTGTTTGTGACGTGGGGATCAGCAAGCAGGTGTCCGTGCTGCCTGTGGGTGGGATGGAGAGCAGGAGTCATGGGGGCCAGGAAGGAGAGTGCTGGGCCCTGGGGAGGTGCCCGGAGAGGGGGCTGGTGGACAGGGTGTCCCAGCGCCTCTGCCCGGTGCGCCCGGGGGGGTGGGGCCGGTGGCTGGTTGGCAGGGGAGGGGAGGGTGCGAGAGGTGTTGGGGGGCGGCAGTGGGAGGGACAGCGGGCACCCTGGCTTCGTCTCCAAGGAGACGTGCCTGGAGCCCCCCGCTCAAAATGTCTTCTCTCTAAATGGTTTCCCTCCCAGGCTGTCACGAGTTTGTTGGTCAACGAAGGAAACTTCTTAGGGATTTTATGTCGAAGAGGCATAGGCGTGTTTATTCCGCCCAATGTCTTTAGCCAGGCAAGCCCTTTATTTTCGGACAGATTACCTCCAGCGGGGCAGCTGGGCCAGGGGTCTGCAGGTTCTGGGTTCAGAGCCCTCCAGGAGGCGGGTGCTGATTGGCCTTCTCACAGGGTGTCCACAGGGAGGACTTTCTCCCTCCTCCGCCTGCCTCCGCCTGCCTCCCGCTGCTGTTTCTAGCCTCCAAGAGGACTTCTGTGAGCCCAGCTGTTCGTCCTTACCAGTTGGGAACTGACATCGATACATCGTTACCAGTCATCTTCCCCTGGAGGTTTACTGTCTTGTACTTGGATTTTTTTTTTTTTTTTTTTTTTTTTTTTTTTT
>NW_026057584.1:649442-664588 GCF_023721935.1 Panthera uncia
GATTTTTTTTTTTTTTTTTTTTTTTTTTTTTTTCTAATTTTGAGAGAGAAAGCAGGAGTCAGGGAGGGGCAGAGAGACGGGAAGAGAGAGAGAATCCCAAACAGGCTCTGTACTGTCAGCACAGAGCCCGACACGGGGCCCGAACTCACAGACCATCAGATCGTGGCCCGAGTGGGCCCTGAGCCGCCCAGACACCCCTTGGATTTTGACAAGTGGGCGCCCGCGGTGATCCCGTGTGGTGCCGTGCAGAAGAGTCGCGTCCCTCAGCATCCCTGCTCTTCTCGTGGTCACCCCTTCCCTTCCCAGCCCTGGCACCACCGGCCTTCCTGGTGTTTCTGTAGTGTGGGTTTTTCCAGAGTGTTCCGTGGTTGGAGTACACGGATGCCGTGGAATCGCAGGCACAGCTTTTTCAGGGTGGCCTCCCTCGGTACGTGTGCTTCAGGCTCCTCTCTGTGGCTCGGTAGCGCATCGTCTCACCTTTTTTTTGCACTGACTTATTCTGTACACAACAAGGGCCGCCTGGTGGCTCAGTGGCTCGAGCGTTGGACCCCTGACTTAGGCTCAGGTCACGATGTCACAGCTGGGCTCCGCGCAGACCGCACAGAACCTGTTTGGGACTCTCTCTCTCCCTCTCTCTGCCCCTCACCTGCTTGTGCTCGCTCGCTCGCTCGCTCTCTCTCTCTCAAAGCAAATAAATCAACTTAAAAATGCATACGTACATAGCAGCGATTTACCGCTTTTAGGTGTGGAGTTCAGGGGCGTTAAACGCGTTCTCCTGGTCGTGCAGCCACCACCATCCATCCCCCAGAACTCACGTTAATCTGAAGCTTGACACGTGTGAAAGCGTAACGGCCCCGTCTCCCCTCCCCGCCGTTCCGATGTCTGCTGTGTGATGTTGTCGGCTCCCAGCGCCTCCTGGAAGAGGAATCTGGCGTGTTGCACCGAACGTGACGCGGATACGTTGTGGCGTGTGGCAGAATTTGATGCCAGCGGAACCATCCCGTCGCCCTGCGCGGACGCACCGTATTTTGCTCATCCGTTCATCTGTCAGTAGACGTGGGTTGCTTCCACGTTTTCACTGTCGAGAGTGATGCTGCTGTGAGCGAATCTCTCTTCGAGACCCTACTTCCAATTCTTTTCGGCATACACCCAGAAGTGGAATCGCCGGACCACGGGGTATTTTGTGTTTAATTTTTTTGAGGCGCTCCAGTACTGTTTTCGGCACGGACTGTAACAGTGTGCATTCCCACCCACGGAGCGGGGGCTCCAGACTCTGCATTCTCGCCATCACTTGCTGTCTTCTGTTTTCTTGATTCCCGCCGTCCTAGGGCATGTGAGGTGGGCCCTCGTCGTGGCTCTCGTCGGCATTTCCCTGGTGATCAGTGGTGATCAGTGATGAGCATCTTGTCACGTGCTCAGTGGCCACTTGTGTGTATCTTGGGAGAAGAGCCTCGTTTGCCCATTTTTGAGTCTGGTTGGTTGTCTTCCCACTGCTGAGTTTGAAGACTTCTCTGTACATCGGGGACCTCAATCTCTGATCAGAAGTATGATTTGCTAATATTTTCTCCTACTTGGGGCACCGTTTTATTCTATGCGTAGTGCCCTTTGATGTACAATTTTATTTTCACGAAGTCATATTTGTCTGTCTCTATCTTTTATCACATGTGCCTTTAGTGTCCTATCCAGGAAATCATTGCCAAGTCCACGGTCGTGAAGCTTTTGTGCTGTTTTCTTCTAAGAGTTTTACTGTTTTAAGTCTCACAGTTAGATCCTTGATCTACGTTGAGTGAGTTTTTTTTATGGTATAAGGATCCAACTTCATTCTTTTGCATGAGGACGTCCAGTTTTCCCAGCACCGTTTGTTGATAACGTTCTTTCTCCATTGAATGGTCGTGGCACCTTGTCAAAATCAGTTGACCATATACAAACAAGGGTTTGTTTCTGGATGCTCTACGTTGCATTGGTTTCTATGTCTGTTTTTATGCTAATACCACACTGTTTTTATTACTGTGGCTTCATAGTGAGTGCGGAAATCAGGAACTGATTCCTCCAGTTTTGTTCTTCTCCAGGATTGTTTTCCTCGCTGTTCTGGGTCCCTGAGATTCCGCGCGAATTCTGTCTACAGTGTCCTTGGGGTGTCCATAGGGATTGCATTGAATCTGCAACTTTGTTTGAGTAATATCAACACTGTGACAACATTAAGCCTCACATGAACAGAGGATGTGTGTCCATTTATCTCTGATTACATGGATGTCCAGTCCCAGCACTGTTTGTCAAGAAGACTCTTCTCCATATAGTTGTCTTTGCTCTTTTGTCGAAAATCAGATTCATGAATTTGTGTGAATCTTATTTTTTTGTAACGTTTATTTTTGAGAGAGTGACAGAGTGCAAGTGGGGGAGGGGCAGAGAGAGAGGGAGACGCAGAATCCGAAGCAGGCTCCGGGCTCCGAGCTGTCGGCCCAGAGTCTGACGCGGGGCTCAAACCCACGAACCGTGAGATCATGACCCGGGCCGAAGTCGGACGCTTAACCAACTGAACCACCCAGCCGTCCCTAATATTTATTTATTTAATTTCTACACCCAACATGGGACTTGAACTCACTACCCTGAGATCAAGAGTCACGTGCTCTTCTGACTGAGCCAGCCAGGCGCCCCTGTGTGTGAATCTGTCTCTGGACCCTGTTGTGTCACTTGATCTGTGTATCTGTTGTTCTGTCAGTCCCATGCTGTAGTGGTTACTGTAGCTTTTAGTTAGTCTTGAAACAGGACTGCGAGTTTTCCAGCTTTATTCTTTTCCATGAGTATTGTGTTGGCTGTTCTGGGTCTTTTGGCTTGAGAATCAGCTGGTCGATTTCCACAAAATAGCTTGCCGGGATTTTGATATTGGGATTGTGTTGAATCTATAGATCAATTTGGGAAGAGTTGACATCTTAACAATACGAGTCTTCCTGTGTATCAACGTGGAAAATCCACCCGTTTATTTAGATCTTTTATTTCCTTCATCAGAGTTTCATATTCCAGGTTTTTGGTGGGTTTTTGTTTTGTTTTGTTTCTGCTGGTGTGTAGGAAAACAATTGACTTTTGCATGTTAACCTTGTATCCTGCAACCTTGCTGCTTACTAGTTCCTGGAGTTTTTTGTGAGTTCTCTGGGATCTTCTACATGGACAGTCATGTCATCTGCAAACACAGATGGTTGTTTTGTTTTTGTTTTGTTTTTTTTCTGTCCCAAACTGTATACCTTTTATTTCCTTTTTTTTATTACATCAAGTAGGACTTCCAGTGCAATGCTGACTGTGAGTGGTGCTGAGCTTAGCAGGAAAGCTTTTGCTTTCCCACCATTAAGTATGATGTTAGCTGTAGGGTCTTGTTAACGATGTTGTTTATTATTCCTAATAATAATATTTGTTCCTAGATTATTGAATAGAACTTTTATCAGGAATGGGTGTTGGGTGTTATCATGGTGAATAACTCATTTATTTATATTTTTGGATTCAGTTTACTAAATGCTTGTTAAAAATTTTTGTGTCTGTGTTCATGAGAGGTACCCATGTGTAGTTTCCTTTCTTGTATGTCTTTGTCTGGTGTTGGTGTCAGGGTAGGGCTCACCTCACAGAATGAGTTAACACTCTGCTTCTACCTTCTGTAAGAGATTGTAGACAACTGGTATTAACTGTTTCCTGAATTCTGTGGTGGAATTCACTGATAAGCCTGTCTAGGCCTGGGGCTTTGTTTCAGAAGGTTATTAATTATTGATTCAGTTTCTTTGATGGATGTAAGCCTATTCAGATTATTAGTTCCCTTGGTGAATTTTGGCAGTATGTGTCTTTCCAGAAATGCATCCATTTCACCTGAGTTACCAAATCTGTGGGCATAGAGTTTTTCATAGTAACCCTGATTGACCTTTTCATGTTCAGAGGATTGGTAGTGATGGCCCCCTTTTATTTATAATATTGACATTTTATGTCTTCTCTTTCTGTCTCTCTGTTCTTAGTTAACTGGGCTAGATGTTTATCCATGTTATGGATCCTCTAAAAAACCTTCGATGTTGTTGATTTTATTGTTTGTTGTCTTTATTTTCCTGTTTTCAGTTTCATCGGTGTCTCTTTTTTTTTCTGCTTGCTTTCAACTTAATTGTTCTTCTCTTCCTACTTTCCTAAGGTGAACACTTAGATTATCAATTTTAGATCTTTCTTCTTGTCTAATGTACTCAGTGCTATAAATTTCCCTCTAAAGATTGCTTTTACTGCACTGCACAAAATTTGATAAGGTATATTTTTCATTCTATTTACTTCGAATATTTTTTTCTTTCTCTTGAGGCCTCCTTCTTGACTCACCTGTTACTTAGAAGTGTCTTGTTTAATCTACAAATATTTGGGGATTTTTCAACTACACTGCTGTTACTGATTTCCAGTTTAATTCCATTGTGGTCTCAGAGCATACTTTGTATGATTTCTACTCTGTTAAATTTGTTAAGATATGTTTTATGGTCAAGAATGTGGTCTTGGTGAATGTTCCATGTGGGCTGGAGAAGATTAAGTGTTCTGCTGTTGTTGGATGAAGCAGCATCCTAACCTAACCTAATGCTAACCTGTTAGGGTTCTCCAGAGAAACAGAACCAGCAGGGTGTATACATACGCGTACATGACAGGAAATTTATCACAGGAATTGGCTCCCCTGGTTAAGAATGACAAAATTGGAGAACCAGGAAGGCTGAAGGCATAGTCTAGTCCCTGTCCAAAAGCCTGAGAATTGTTGGGGGATGGAGGGGTGGCGGGAGGGCGTGAGTCCTGGACCAGCACTGATGTCCCAGGACCACAGACCTCCCAGCTCTAACTGCAAAGTCACCTTTCCTCTGCCTTTTTGCTCTATTCAAGCCTTCAGTGCCCACCCACCTAGGGGAGGGCCCTCTGCTTTACTCAGTTCACAGGCTCCTATCTTCCCTAAACACCCTCGCAGGCACACACACGAGTAATGTCTTACCAGCTTTCTGGGCATCTCTTAGCTGCATCAGACCGACATGTGACATTACCTATCTCGGTAGCGTACGGTCGTCACTTACATCCAGCTGATTGATGCGGCCCTTGAGTTTGGCCAAGTCCTTCCTGATTTTCTGCTGCTGGATGTGTGCATTTCTGACAGAGGAGTGTCAAAGCCTCCAACTGTAACAGTGGATTTGTGTGTTTCCTGTTACAGATCTGTCCGTTTGTCTCGTGTGTTTGAATGCTCCCTTGTTAGGAACGTAGACATTAGGGATTATTATGTCGTCTTAGAGGATTGACTCCTTTGTTACTATGTAACGTTCCTCTTTGTGGCTGATAATTTTTCTGATCCTAACGTCTGTTTTGTTCTGAAGTTAGCATTCCTCCTCCAGCTTCCTGTTGATTTGTGTCAGCGGGATAGATGTTTCTCTGTCCCTTTCCTTTGGTCTATGTCTTTATACTTAAAGTGGGTTTCTTATGGACAACATATAGTTGGGTGTTTTCTAGTCTCCTGACTGTCTTCTCCCTCCCGTTCACATTTGAAGTGATAATTGCTGCAGTGGGACTAAGCGCTCAAATTTGTGACTGCTTCCCATTTCTCTTCTCCCCTTTTCCACCTTCTCTGGCCTTGATTGAGCATTTTGTGTGATTTCATTGTGTCCCTTTCTCAGCACACTGACTTGACTTCTCGCCGCACCTCTGTTCGTGGGGGCGCTGGGGTTTTCGCCCCACGTTTACAACTCAAGTACATCCACTTTCACACATTGCTGCGTCCCCGGTAGCGCAGGCGCCTGAGACCTGGGCGTCCCCGTCACCCCCGTGTCGTCCCTTATAAAACCGGTACTCCGTTTCACTTGTGCATGTGCTGGGCTCACTACCATTAATCTGAACACATTCATCTGTTGGGTGAATTAAGAAAAAGGAAAGATTTTATCTTTCACATATTCCTTCCCCAGTGCTCTTGTCTGTACAGACTCAGGTTTCCAACCTGTTTCATCGTTCTCCCTGAAGAACTACTATTTCTTATAGGGCATATCTACCAAGTTTTGTCCTCCGGTTTTGTTTGAAAAAGTTTTTGTCTTTAGTTCTTCTTTACTTTTTTTTAGTTTTCGTTTGTTTGTTTGTTTGTTTGTTTGTTGAGAGAGAGGGAGAGGGAGACAGAGTGTGAGCCGGGGAGGGGCAGAGAGAGAGGGAGACACAGAATCCCAAGCAGGCTCCAGGCTCTGAGCTATTGGCACAGAGCCCGACGTGGGGCTCAAACTCACGAACCTTGAGATCATGACCTGAGCCGAAGTCGGACACTTAACCAACTGAGCCATCCATGCACCCAGAAATCAGTGTTTTGGTTTTTTTATTTTTTTTATTTTTTAATGTTTATATATTTTTTAGAGAGAAAAACAGAAAAGTCAAGGGAGGGGCAGAGAGAGAGGGAGACACAGAATCTGAAGCAGACTCCGGGCTCCGGGTTGTCAGCACAGAGGCTGATGGGGGGCTCAAACCCATAGACTGTGAGATCGTGACCCGAGCTAAAGTCGGACGCTTAACCTACTGAGCCACCCAGGCACCCCAGTTCTTCTTTACTTTTTTGAAGGACAGTTTCTTTTTCTTTTCTTTTTTTTTCTTCTTATGTTTTCATTTTATTCATTTCCAGAGAGAGTGCACGCACACACAAGTGGGGGAGGGGCAGTGAGAAGGACAGACAGAATCCCAAGCAGGCTCTGCGCCAGCAGCACAGAGCCCGATGTGGGGCTCGAACCCACGAACTGTGAGATCACGATCTGAGCCAAGATCAAGAGTCAGAGGCTCAACTGACTGAGCCCTCCAGGGGCCTTTTAAGTTTTCATTTTAATCCCAACTAACGTAGAGTGTTGTGTTTGAAGGACAGTGTCTCTGGGCATGGAATTCTACTCTTGTTGCCTGCACAAGATGCCCTCTGTGATTCTTCCCCATTTTGTTCTATAGGTAAGAGTCCTTTCCTCTGGCTTCTTTCAAGACTCTCCATCTTTGGTTTTCTGCAGTTTGAATATGAAACGCGCAGGTGTCGGTTTTTTGGTATTTGTCGTGATTGGTGTCTTCTGAGCTTCCTGGGTCTGTGGTTTGGTGTCTGTCATTAATTTTGAAAACTTCTCAGCTACTACTTCATGCATTTCTTCTCCTTTCTCCCTCTGTCCTCTGGCTGTCATTGCCATGATGCATACACATATCTTTTGTAATTGTCCCCAACCCCCCAGTATTGTGTGCGTTCTGCTCTCTGCATCTCACTGTGGAACGTCTCTGCTGCCTGCCTTCGAGCTCGCTGGCTCTCTCCTGGACCCCAGGCACCCCAGGTTTCACCTGTCTCGCGCTGGTTTGGATGTGCAGCCTTTCCTTTGGACCCTTGTCAGCTTCCTCTCCATTTACAGAGCTCAGTTCATGCACACCGTCTGCTCTTTCTGCTAGAACCTGAGCGGATGGATCATAGTTATTTTAAATTCTGAGTCTGAGGATTCCAGAACCTCTGCCTTATCGGAGTCAGGTTCCGATGTTGTCTCTTCAGACTGAATTTTTTCTTGCCTTTAGCATGGCTTATAATCGTTCTGAAAGGTGGACATGGTAATGGAACCTGAGCCGCCAAGCTGGCCTGCCTGGCAGGTGGGTTGTGTCTGATCTCTCCTGCATCAGGCTCAGATTCCTCTGCTGTCTTTACGCTTCGTCTCCACTGTTGTCCTGGGGCTTGTCTGCCGGACTCCCTCCCAGTCCCTGCACCTGCGGCTTTTTCTGCTCTGATCCCCTCACCTGCCGGAGCCCTGAGGAGGGCATGGGGGAGGGGGACACTCTGCAGTCAGCTTTCTGTGGGGTTCCTCTTCTGTGGCCTGTGTTTCTGGGCTGTGACCTTCCCGTTCTTGTCCTCTTGGAGTGGGGGGCGGCGGGGGGGGGGGGAGGCCGTAGGAGCTCGTGGGGGAAGCCGTCCCCAGCAGAGTAAAGCTCAGGTGACATCTGCACTGCACAACAGCCCTTTCCTTTGGAGCATGCTCTGAGCTCCGGTCAGAACTTTCTCTCCCCTTCCAGTGCCGGAGAGAGACCAGGGGATTTTTTTTCCTTGGCTTCTCACAGTGAGAACTTGGTGGGTTCCTGGAAATGAGACCCGAGGGAGCGTGGGGCCCCCAGGAAACTGTCTCCTGCTCGTCTGCATTCAGCTCCAGCCTCTTGCCCAGTTGTCATCCAGCGTCCCTGTCAGCTCACATCTGCCCCGGGTGAGCATGTCCCTTCAAGTTCTGGGAGACTGGGACCTCACTTCTGATGGGTCCAGGCAGCCACTGATTTTCAGTTCATTCCATGTTTTTCTTGTTGTAAAGACAGGAATTAGGGCTTCTAAGCTCTTTATGGGTCAGAGTTGAACCGTGAATCTCCCTCCTCTGTTATTTGGTTATTGTTAATATGTAGGAAAGCTACTAACTTTAAAAACAAACCATCTTATCAAAGTCACTTATTCTAATAGTTTTTCAGTCGAGGCTTTGGAGTTAACTAGGTAATCAACCATGATACTCGCAAATAATAACTACTTGGTCTCCTTTTGTGTCTTTCTGTATTTTACAGGAATGTTTGCCCTATTTCCTGTCCTTTCTTTTTTCCCTGTGCGCGAACACCTTTTCATCTGACGAGTAATAAAGTGAGGGCCTTGCCACCATCTCAAAAGAACAGCTTCCCCTGAGGCGCCGGGCAGGTGCGGTACGAGCGGTCACGGGGCCAGGACAGTGTCTGCTCCGCCGGGACGGCCAGCGCCAGCCAGGCGACGGCGGCCTGGGCCCTCTGTCTCTCGTGTTTGCAGCCGGTGTCGGAAACACTGCCGTCTGCTAACACAAAGCAGAGGGAGGGTGGGAGGCGCCAGGAAGGCGTCCGTCCCCAGCGAGCGTGTCTGCTTGTTTCCTGTCGCTGGGGTCCTGGGCCTGTCTGCTGACACCTTTGCCAGGAGAGACAGCAGTCTTGAGCACCCGTGTCAGAGCCAAGATGAGTGTCCACCGGCCCTCTAGGAGATAGATGCAAAGGGACGCATCAGGAGTTTCCAGGGTGACTTACAGAAACAGCTTTTGCCATGTGCCTGGCTCCGCCTGCTTCCCCGTTAAAGGGATGGGTTCCCTCCGTGGCCCCCGGGGGAGGCAGTGCAGGGCCGAGGCCCCACTCCTCACTCCCTGGCAGGTCCCACCTTCCTAAGCCCCGAAATGATCTCCTCCCAGATCCCAGTTCGGTCACCTCCGGGTGTCCTTGTCCTCTCCCGGCTGGAACTACACTTCCCAGAATGCACTCTTCGGCTTGGCACTCCCTTCCTGCCAAGCTGTTAGTAACCAGGTGCAAACGTTTCCGTCAGTTGGCAGAGAACAACCTTGAAGAACCTTGACGGTGTCTGGAGTTCAGAAAACTTAGTGATGGGTAAGCCTGCTTTTGCTGTCTTGGGCCAACAAACGAAAATTTAAATTTCTTGGAGAAGATTTAAATTTTTGTTCTTGCGTTTCGGTTGAGGTTTTAATAAAAGAAGAAAAAAATGAAACTAAAAGCCTGTCTGATTTACTTGAAGAGGTAGAAAGTGGCAAATAGGCTGAAATCCCTTACTTCTTATGCTCGTTTGTTTGACTTTCAAGTTTATCTTACTTTCATTTTTCTAATGAAGTATGATTTACATGGAGTGAAAGACACCAGTCTTAGGGATGTGATTGGATGGATTTTGACATATTTCACGTAACTTGACATTTGGATCTTAGAATTTCCCTGTTGGTCGTCCCCTGCACCGCTTCATTGAAAACAGGAGGAGACACGGTGGCGGCAGGGCCGTGGGCAGGGGTGCAGGTGCCGAGGACCTGGCTCACCCCGTGCTGGGGGGCGGCGTCCGGGGGCACCAGACCTGGCAGGAGGCGTGGAATCCCCCTGCCCACCACCGGCGGGTTAGTGCCTGCCCCGTCATCCTTATTCAATTAAAATTCGTCACAGCCGAGAGCAAGTTGCCAGGAAGCCGGGAGAACTACGTTTGAAGAACCTAATTCAGAGCAGTTAGGTTCTCCGTGGCAGAATCCCACGCCTCCTGGGGCTGGAGGTTTGGTGGACGTGCGTGCTGGTCGTGGACCCTGGGCGAGGCGACCCAGAGTCTCCTGACATTGGCTTAATGGCACGCACCTTCCACGCAGGTTCTGACTTTTGCTGCTCAAAATGGTGTTTCTTTGAAGAGTCATTCCAGAAACTTCGCGTTGCCAAAGAAACACTGCTTCCTTCCACTTGAATGTGGCGCGTCAGAGGGGCTTCTGCAGGTCCATCAGGCGAGTTCTGTGGGCCTCAGAAACCACTGGTGTCTGAGTGCGTCGTGTCTCCCCAAGGGCTTGCTGAGCCTCCTGTACGGAGGCTCTGCGTGACCTACTGTGCACCCTCCCACCGCTGCAAAGCCCCCCGAACGGGTTTACACAGACTGGTTAGAGGCAGAAGTTAGACCCTCAGCTGTCTCTCCCACTTGCTCTCCTGAAGACACCCTCTCACCCCGGGTCCCGGTGCTGTGACCCTGCTGAGACCACCCCTCTGGGGGTTTTGACCTGTCCTGGGGTGATGTCCACCCTTGGCCCCGATCCCCCTCCGGGCTGCCAGCCTGGGACACCGGCCCCTGCTGGGCTTTCCCCCTGACCCGCACCCGCCCACCCATCCCTGTTCTCCTCCACTCTTCCTGGCCCGCATCACCTCTGAAGCCCCCTTCCCATTTTGTGGTTCTGGCGATTCTGTCCTCCGGGCTTCCGGTATGAGTCCCCGCAGCCCACCTCCCTGGTCCCCACCCTGGGCAGGCTGTCCCTCTGTGTCACCTCACCCAGCCGTAGTCACCCACTCCAGCCCCTCCCCCCGGTCCCCTGTCCCCTGCCCGAGCCCCCACAGCACAGCACCTGCACTCTGGCCCGCAGTCGTCGTCACCAAGGAAAGAGGGAACGGGCCAGACCCGTGCTAGCAGACCACCTGGGGTGCTGCTGTCTTGTCCCAAGGCCCTGCATCAGCACCCCAGAGGTAGAGAGGGTGCAGTCCAGGGCTGCTGGGATGGGCCAGGCTCCGCCTGCATCTGCCTGCATTAGCTGGGTGGGCGGTCACAGTCCCCCGTCCCCCACCCTTCACAAGATCTCAGAGCACCTTTTCC
Source organism: Panthera uncia (assembly GCF_023721935.1). Lineage (NCBI taxonomy): Eukaryota > Metazoa > Chordata > Mammalia > Carnivora > Felidae > Panthera > Panthera uncia. The sequence goes on from NW_026057584.1 coordinate 660,559, forward strand.
ACCTGTGTGCTGTTCCTGTCTTCTCTCCCCCCCTCCCGCCCCCTCCCCCCTCCCTCCCCCCCCCTCCCTCCCTCTCTCACTCCCTCTCCGCCTCCCCCCCTTCTGGTGTCACTTTGTCAGAATTGCTTGTGCAGACACCTGTCTTGCCTACTGGCAAGTGAGGGCTGACGCAGAAAGCCCCCAGATCCTCTGAGGATCACCTTCAGTGGTTCCAGGGCCAGCACCTGCGGGGGGAGGAGGCCCAGCAGACCCCCGGGCCCCTGCAGGGGTGTTGGGAGGACGTCCATATGCCCGGGCCCTGACCACTGACTCACCGAACCACACCTCACACTGTAAGCTGCAGTTGTCATTCAAATGCATCTTCAGAAATAGGGGTATTTTACCCCCAGGTCAGTAGTTCTAGACTTTCTTAAAATACCAAAACAATCTGCAAGAGAAGGCTGTCTCCCTGTGGGCAGCAGTCGGCCAGCACAGACCAGAGGCCCTGGGAGGCTAGGCTGCCCCCTGAAGTGCCAGCTGAGGTTGGAGTCACCTGGCCACTCATGAACCTGTGCTGTGGTGACAGTAAACAGGTCCTGGGAAGGCGTTCCCAGGCTCAGATTGTTTTTTTCTTTTCATGTTTGTTTGCTTTGTGGAAGTTTCACATCTGAATGTTTTCACTGAGGTACAATTAATATAAGTAAAACAGCCCTGGGTGTCCCTCCGTGACTCCTATGTGATGCCATCACCCAGAGTCCCCGGATCTCCATGCCCTCCTGCCCCAGTCCCCACCCCACACCCGTTTACCTATTCTAGAATTTCATGCAGATAGAAACGCAGATTACGTACATGGTCTCTTTTGTGGCATGACATTTTTGAGGGAAATCTGATCATGTTTTCATAGCCTTGCTGCGCTGTGGTCGGACGACATGGTGGGGACTCTCTTTACTTTCTGACCATTTACGAGGTCAGTTTTCGTGAGGCTTGGAGAGGAGATTCTGCAGTCTCAGGTGCGGAGCACAGCGTCGCTCGCTCAGAACTAGCTCTCTAGTCGTATGGAGTGAGCCCTCCGTGCCGTGCTGTTCTCTCGGACCCACACGAACCACGGTTCCTGCTGGTTTCTTCCTGTGAGCATCTGTGTGTCGTCAGTAGTTTCTGCTTTGTCACGGCTGCTGCTGGTCGCCTGCGTCTTCCTGACCGCGGGGTCTTCGCCGGGACCGGGACCCTGAGCGCTCTGGAGAGCCGTGCTCTGTCTGTTCTAACGCATCTTGGGTGGAATTTCATGTTCCCTCACCACGGGAGCACGATGCTAGCTTTCCCTTGGGCCCACCTTTGCCTGGCTCTGAAATGCCTTTCTGAGTGATTCTGTCTGGTGAATCTCTCCTTTGCAGCAAGAGTTGAAGGTCTTGCTCTGTGATCCAGTGTGAAAAGCTTTTCCTTTTCATAGGTGAGTTCCGGTACGTGTGGCTTTAGCTCTGCCTTATTTTTTATATTGTACCATGGCGTATGTTTTTAGAGTAAAACCTTCCCCACTTGGTCCGTGCTTGGCTTGCCCGCCTCCGTGACGTCGCCACTCGGGGGTAGACCTCGGGCATGGTCAGGGCGGCCACCACCTGGGACCAGTTCTCCTGGGGAACGCTTCCATGACTTTCTGGGAATCCCTTTGCTGTCACTTCCCTGTGGCTGCCTGGCGAAGGCTGTCCTTTGGTGGTGTCCTCAGAATTCGCTGTAGCGGAGATCCCTGAGTGTTAGGGTAGAGACCGTCCATCACGGCGCCGTCCAACAGGAGCACAGCGTGAGCTCGGACGTGGTTTGAAATTGTCCTGTAGCAACACTAAGAAGGTAAAGAGAAGGCCGCCTGGCTGGCTCAGTCAGTGAGCGTACGACTCTTGATCTCAGGGTTGGGAGTTCAAGCCCCACGTTTGGCCTGGAACCTGCTTAAAAATAAAAAGGTAAAGAGAAACAGGTGAAGTGAACTTTAATGCTGTATTTTATTTAACCCAATATTACCTGAAACGTTATTTCAATACATAACCATCAGAACCTAAAAGTTACTGAGACGTCTGAAGTCCTTTTTGTGCTGGGTCTTTGAAATCCATGTGTGTCTTTGCCGTAAAGCACATCTCAGTGGACCAGCGCCTCCAGATGTCCACGTGGGGCCGTGAGCGGCTGTGTCAGACACACCTGTGGCAGCTACCAAATCCGTGACGCTCACTCTCCCCGTGCATCTTGTAAGTGTGGCACTAGCGTCTGCCGGACGCTGCCGCGGAGGAACCGTGGGTCCGCTCTGGGCCTCTGCGGGCTCGCCTGTTGTCGCGTTTCATATGAGTGCAATCAGGGCGCGTGGTCTTTTTCTTGGTTCGTCCACGTAGTAGCATTTGTCAGTGCTTCAGTCCTTTTAAGTTTATTTACGAGAGAGAGAGCACGCACGCGCAGGAGGGGGCAAAGGGAGGGATGGAGGGAGGGAGAGAGAGAGAGTGTGATTGATTGATTGATTCCCAAGCAGGCCCTGTGCTGTCACTGCAGAGCCCGACGTGGGGCTCTGTCCCACGAATCATGAGATCCTGACCTGAGCTGAAATCAAGAGTCAGACGCTTAACGGACTGAGGCCCCAGGTGCCCTCTTCGTTCCTTTTTATGACGGATACTGTTCCTCCGTCTGGCTGTGCCACGTCGTGCTCACCCACTCGTCGGCCGGAAGCCGCTGGGAGGTTTCCGCATCCAGCAGCTGTGAACAGCAGCCACGTGGATGCGTGTCGTCCTCTCACAGGAGGACACCCAGCCGTGGGACTCGCGCGCGGCCCAGGTCCCCCCCCCCCCCCCCCCCCCCCCCCCCCCCCCCCCCCGCCATAGCCTCTCCCCTCTCCCCCACCCTCTCCCCACACCTGTCTTTGCACAGGCTGCATGTTGCACACGCCCCCAGCCCAAGTCTCCAAACCTCTTGACTTTGTTTTCGTTTTACTCTTCTCATTGTCCTCCGTAGCGCGTGTCTGCCGTGAATGCCATGCTGTCCTCGTCCGCCTCCACTCCCAGCTTCTTGATGCGTCTCTCCCGACTTCTTTCTGCTGGAGTTTCACCTCTCCTGCTCTCCTGCCGCTTCTCTCCCACATTCTTGCATTTCTTCCTGGAGGTGGTTGCTTCACCGTGCACAGAGCCGTGTGCACAGAGTGGGCACGCAGAGCCGTGTGTACAGACCCGTGTGCGCAGACCCGTGGGGGCAGAGCCGTGTGCACAGAGCAGGCACAGAGCCATATGCACAGACCCATATGCACAGACCCGTGGGCCAGAGCCGTGTGCACAGACTGGGTACAGACCCGTGCGTGCAGACTTGTGTGCAGAGCCTACACTCACGGCCTCCTCTGGGCCCTGGTGGGGGTCAGTGCTACTTCAGTCTTCGGGCTCCAGGCCCCACGTCCACTCTCAGGCTCCCGCGGTTGGCACAGTCTGACGGGAATGCAGGGTGCTCATGAAGCAGGGGGGCGGGGGGTCCTGTGTCCCTGAAGGTCAGTGGCACCTGCCAGGGTCCCGGCTCCTTTCCTGCTGTTTGTGAACACGGGCAGGGTCCCAGGGCCACCCTAGCCCCCACACAGCCCTCCTGCGCATTTTGGTGGCCGTGGGTTGTGTCTGTGACCTGACTTCCCTGAGAGCCAAGGCCAGGGAAAGGGTTTTCAATTATCTCTCTTGTCGTTTTTTATTCCTTTCTGAAAGAGGTGATAATGCTCACCTACCAACCCTGTTCCCTCAGAGAGATCCCCAGAGAGATTTTGAGGCAAGAAAGAGCATAACCCAGCTCTCTCTGTCTGTCCGTCTGTCTTTCCCCATCTCTGGGTCCTTCCCTGTCTCTCTGTCTGTTCATCTGTCTCCCTCCATCTCTGGGTCCTGTCTGTCTCTATGTCTGTGTCTGTCTGTCTGTCTGTCTCCCCCACGTCTCTGGGTCCTTCCCGGTCTGTCTCTGTGTCTGTCCTTCTGTCTTCCCCCGTCTCTGGGTCCTTCCATGTTTGTCTCTCTGTGTCTGTCCGTCTGTCTCCCTCCGTCTCTGGGTCCTTCCCTGT